>NC_062967.1:16660515-16809510 GCF_023119035.1 Salvia hispanica | reverse complement strand
ACAATGTTGAGCACATAAAAGTTATATAATGCGAACACAACATCAAATTATATTAAATGAATCGCCAATTTTATCAATTAACCAAAAGTTATCATTCTTTTATCTCGAGTAATGGCAACCATTTATAAAGTCAAATATAATTAGTTGCGTGTCATTTTTATTTAAATATATCCTAGTCAAATATAATTAGTTGAACTTTGCGTGTCATTTTTTAAAAATATTAGTATTACACATGTGATGCATATATTAAAATATTTTTAATTAAAATTAATTAAACAAAATTAAGAATAATATCATTATATAAAAATTGTAAATAATTAATGTATACTCCATAATACAATGAATTATTGGTGAAGAAATTTATGAACTGATAATTTTGTATGAATGATTTTCACCAAATCTTCGAAACAAAATGCATATTAACCTACTTTCTTTACTTTTTCAGTTTTGCAAATATATTTTATATAAATTATTATATATCAACCCCATCAACTTATTGTTATGCAATGTTCTAATCAACATGAGTGTTCCTATTACTTTATTACTTTGATCGAACCCTTAATTTTGAGTTATCAGATGCTAGAGACAAAGAAACAACTGAATTCTTACCTTGATTTGACAAACATGAAGTTAATGTGCTCGCTTGAATTCTCCTCCAATGATGCTTAGAATGGGTGTGTGAGTGAGAAAGAGGAACGGTGATAATGGAGAATTATTCTTTTTGTACCATTTCTACTAACCCAAGATAAAAATATTCCGTCCCAATCTGCATAAATTAATTGTTTTCTTAATATCTAATTATATTATCTTCATATTTATAAAGAACAATATGCAATAACTAATTGATGGAAACAGGTAACATTATGCGCCACTAACTATATCACTAATCCACTAATTATGGAAACTAAATAACCAACTCTTATCCACTAATTATTAAACTAAGTAACTAGCTCTAAACCAAAACACGTTCATGTACATATATAATGACAGTCATGTACATATCTAATATTTACTATACTACAATTCAGTAAAAAAAAAGTTATATTTGAATAATAATATCTATTTTGAAAAGGCATTAATATTTTCCTAAATACCCTCAAAACTCCTCTAATTTTCCTAAATACCCCCAAAACTCCCCTTTTATATATTGTATAACAATTTAGTAAAAAAAAATAGTTATATTTGAATAATAATGTCACACCTCAGCCCCCCTTTCACATGTATACTTGTACTAAATAAATACAAATTTGAATAAAGAAATCATATATTAATTACATCACCGTCCAAAAGCCATAATTAAAAAAAAATCTCTAATGTATTAGGCTTCAACACATAAAACCATAAACATCAACTGTCATAAACAATTTCATATCTATATGCATATGCCTCTCTGTTCAATTTATTTTTCTGTGACAAATCAAGCCTGGTATTTGCCCGGGATTCTTCTATGACCCGAAGGTCCCTCTGTAATTGGACTCATTGGTCCCTCTATGACCCGAAGGCCCCTCTGTAATTGGACTCATTAGTCCGTCTATGACCCGAAGGTCCCTCTGTAATTGGACGCACAGGTCCCTCTATGACCCGAAGGTCCCTCTGTATTTGACCCGAAAGTCCCTCTATATATATATATATATTTTTTTTCCAGATTCAGGACAAGACCGTCACAGATCCTCTTTAATCTTATGATTCACGTACTTTCAATAATATCATATGGAAAACTTATCAACTCTATCAATTGCAAATCCATATCATATTCCACAAAACAATTCCTATACCGTATAAAATATATCCATTGCACCACTTACATATTCATATAGTTCATCAATAATTCCAATACTATAGATAAACATATTAACTGCACAAATAACATACCCACATCATATTACACCAATAACAAACCATATCAAGTTCACTCATATGATTTAAATATTTACTCTAATTCAACACATAGCAATCAATTATATAAAATATATAAATTAAAATATATTTTATACCCACCTGATTATAAGTGATAATAAATTAGACTTCTGATTTCATCTCTTGATTCACAAAACTCGATTCCTTCGAAAACCTCAAAATTTCTCTCATATTCTTTTTCATGTTTTACTAATGGATCATATTTGCCTAACTGATATTTTCTTTCTTGAATCCCTCTTAATTTTCTTTCTGTTCTTCCTCAATAATTCCCTAACAACATATATATAGTGTCATCAAATAAGCGTCATCTAATTCTCTTTTTATTCATTTACGTGTACATCACCTAAAGTATGATTAAATATGAGCCATCAAAGTAAATATTAGAATAATCAAATAAGATATTTAAGTAATTCGAATATATAAAATAAGTGCTGCCATAAATAGTTTATTTTTATTATATTGAAATCAACACACATTCACATGTATAAATATAGCCTACTACAATTTGGCTATTCTTATACTACACGTACATGTATTTTATTTTTCAACTACGTATCTTTATTCTAAAGTTCATATATAAATATATTTTGAACTCCCTTCTTTACAAATACTAATCCTATATGTGTACAATATATGCATTTTAACTATATAAAATGTATAATATCACTTGCAATAATAATAATAATACTCGAAAGACAATAAAAATTACATAATTATACAAATTGATGTATGATTTGGATAGGGATGTCACAGTATTAAACCCGAAGGTCCCTCTATAATTTCAGATCCAAGACAAGACCATCACAGATCCTCTTTAATCATATGATTCACGTGCTTCAATGTCGAGTGTATCCATAGCATTAATCAATATTCACACTATATTCTATGAAATAATTTCAACACAATATATAAATATATCTCACAAAACATTTACCATTAAAGTTCTTCTTCAAGTGAGGATGTAAAATCTTTCAAGCAAGGAAGTAAAGTCTCATCACCACCATCACTTTTTCATTTCTCTTCCTTAAGGTATTCTTCCTTTTCTCCCTATTAATTTTTGTTTTCCATGGCCATTTTCATACCACATTCAAGCATGTACACTTAGAATTTTACATGCCAAATACCATCTTCAATTGTATGCCGGGAACGTAGGAAAAATATTCATGCTTATGAACGAATTTCTTGAACAAACTTCCTTGAGCAAAGAGTCAAGAATCATGGATATATTTCTCTTTACCTAAGCAATCAAGAACTATGAATTTTGATAAACATGGAAATAACGTTGAGCTCGAGATATTTAAAACTTAGCTTTTAGTGAACTTAGAAGAACACCGGGCTGCCCGAACGGTGCCAATACCGTGGCTGCCGGACAGCCACCGCTGCTGCCACTCGCGGCAGCCACACACACACACACCAACGCACGCCCCACCCCTTGCCCTCGCAGCTGCTATCCACGATGCCGCCGTGACCTCGCGGTCGCTGACCGGGCACCGCTGCGTTGTCCCCAGCAGCCCAATGCTGCCCCCTCTGCCCGGAAAACTCGCTGCACTCTCCTCCACTCGCTCAGCGAGCTCGGTGACTGAAATTGAACCGCAGAAAGAAATGTGAGTGTGTTCCTATGTGTGTAAGAGTGTGTGCATGTATGGGGGTGATGAAAAGAGAGAAGCCCAGATAGATAGAGAGAAAGGACATGGGGTAGAGCACGACCGGCGTCGCTCGCCGGCGACGCCAAGGAAGCTGAGAGACGGCGACTGCACGCCAGCAGTTGAGGCAGAGACCAAGAGAGAGAGAGAGAGCGTGAGACCGAGTTTTAGAAATGAGTGATGCCGAGAGGGAATGACGGCGGCTGGCGTCGCTCGCCGGCGACGCCATGGCCAACGAGAGAGGTGTGAGGCGGGGGGGAAGAAGCAGGCGCCCCCATTTGTTCAAAAATCTGATTATGAGTGTTTTGTTAGAGCTCCACTTTTAAATTAGATGTTGGGCCTCCCTTTGGGCCAAATAATTTAGTAAGTAGTATGGTCCCTTCTTTTCTCTAGAATGGGCCGAAAATAATGATAAGAAACGAAGTCAACCTTTGTTACCTTGGATTATCATAATTAATGTAAATACTTGTTTTATGTTGGACTTTTATTTTGTGGACAAATTTAATTTTCTATTTTTGGGCTATTTATCTTTTAGTTGGGATTAAGGATAGTTTCGAACAAACTGACTCCCGCATATTCGGAAAATAATTAATCTCATAATTAATTATTCTAATTGAATCTCTAGTTTTAATTACTATGAAATCCCTAAATTAATTCCTTATAGATAGAAATCTATGCGCTTATCGAGTTCTCTCCAATAGTAGTCTTTTACTGCTAAAGTCTCTAAAAATAGAGAGTCATAAGTTTTGATGGAATGAAGTTACCTTGATCGAACCTCGAACATAGGATGCATTTCTCATGTAGGATCATTGCATTTCATGCACCTTATGAATATTCTAAAGACTAATTGAATCAATACCCTCTTTCAAGATGAATTAATGTTTCGTAATTTTCATGCTAAGTTTTATTTTTATTTTTGTAACAGTTTCATTATTGAATTATATGTCTTCAATATTGCTGATGCATGTTTGTTGCTTTTGTATTAGATATCCAAAACAAATTGATCAGTATTTTGGAATATTTTAATTTTTTTTATCTGTTTTTTTTTTATGTATAATACTCCCTCAGTCAGCTAGGAGTCCTATTTTTTCATTTTATCCGTATAGGAGTTTCAATTCATTTTTATTACAAAATAGTAATTAGTGTTCCACATTCTACTAACTTTTTTCCATTCACTTAACATTTCTTAAAATCTATGCAACTAAGGGCGAAGCCACTTGAGCAGGATAGGTGCAAATGCTCCCTACATTTTTTTTTTACTATTTTATTCTTATTTTTTGCAAAATTTTCAATTTCCCTCATAAATGCCCTCCCACAAACTCTAAAATTTATTTGTATATATATTTTTTTGCCCCTTTTAAATTAAATTCTTGGCTCTGCCTTGTGTGCAACCCAAGAAATGTTACTCTAATGGCTGACTGAGAGAATAGTTTGATATTATATATACTCCACCTTTTTAAAGAAAATACAATATGTTGTGCATATGCACGGATGATATACTCCCAATGTTTCCTCATAGTTGAGGCGAAATTTTTCGACACGGAGTTTAAGAAAAGAATGTTTAGTGTGTTTGGTAGATAAATAAAAAAAAATAAAAGAGAAAAAAGTTGGAGAGAATAGAGTAGAAAATGAATAATGTAGAGAGAATAAAGTAAGAGAGAGTAAAGTAATTAATGAGAAAACATGTTTATTGATATTATTATATATGGAAATGACTCAACTATGAGGGAATGTTAGAAGTACTAGTTATAATAAAATGTGAGTAAAATAAATTAATAGAATATGTAGAGTTCGCTATCGCAAATACTAGTAAATATGAATAGATATAATTAATAAGAAAACAAAATAGAAAATTGTAACACATTAATTAACTAACAAGCTCTATATATATCACCTTCTCGGAAGCTCAAATATAAATGTTGAGTACATAAAAATTACTACAATGCGAAACACAAGTAATTAAAACGAGTCAGATCAAACAAACAAAAAATAGTCAACTATAATTAGTTGGCACGTCTATTTTTATTCTTTTCTTTTTTTTTGAATTTCTACCGATTATGGTGCAATCTAAATGTTTGACAAAATGATTCAGTGGAAGGTTCATATATGCAGTAAGCGAAGAGGCTTTGAAATCAATCAAAATAATTACTACTACATATTTAATATGATTAATAATAGTATATATAAAGTCTTTAATGATGCATGTACTACTATTTCACATTGCTTTGTTGGCAGGGTTTACATCGCATGCTCATTACTCATTTTCTTGAACCTCGCTCGACATAATTCTCAACAAGTGAATTAGAGCTAAATGAAACGCAATCATCATTTACCTTGCAAAATTGTATGCTTACAAATGCTTATGATGAGACTACGATCCAAGTATTGTCCAATTGAAGCTTATCTTGTTATTAAGTCTTAACAAATATATGCATTCGATTAGATTTTAAATAATGTTTAAATAACTCCACTCACAATTTTAGCTAACAGACATTTTATTGATTGGATTTTCCTTTAATATCAAGATGCTTCAACACATTTTAGTTTAATCAATGTATAATTGACTGCTCAATATAAAATTGGTTGCAGTCCCTTTCCTACAATATTTGCAATATGTTGAGCACATAATTAAATCAATAACATGCCAAACACAATAGCACACCAAAGTAATCTATAAAAATCGACCACCTTGGGCACGTTGCCAATGAAGATAATATGTCTTCTATTATTACGCCAAATTCAATAGCACACCAAATTAATATATAAAATGTTGAAATAATTAATGAACAATTATATAAAGCTCTTTACGACGATTAATCAAGAATAAGGTAAAAAAAAAATGAAATAGTAGAGTGGAAGCTATCTTGATCCATCTAGAATTGAAAGGCGGAATTGCTTTGTAGCAGTAATGGATCTTCCAAACGGCGTATCGTCTTCTTTCACGATTTAATAAATAAGCTGATGTTTCTTCCCATAGATCTTCTCTCAAAGCCCTAATTTCTCCTACAAACCCTAGTTCCGAAAACCCTAATTATGCCAGTGTTTAGTTTATGTAGCTTTAGTTTATTTTCATGTTTTCAATATTTTAGTGCAGGTTTACAGTGTGTTGGTTGTTTCGACGGTGGAATTGATACCCCCATCTTAGAAGCTTCTTCACACCTTGCTTTCTAGTTAGATTTAATGATTTCGGCAGAGGAATTGACAACTCCAATGTTGGATCCTTGCTTTCTTTACCGTTTTGATTTACTTTCATGTTGATGATTTACATACTTTCACGTTGTAACATCCCGCTTTTTCGAACCCTAATTTTTGTGACGTGGAAATTTTTGCATTAAATGCTTTTAATGCTAAGATATACGTGAAATTAAATGATGAGTGATAAATTGCAATATGCTTTGTGACCTAATTGCGATTTTGAGTTGAGATTGAGTTGAATGGTCAACTTGTTGAATATGTGACGTGACTATTGAATAGTCAATATTGTGGAAAATATGACGTGGCCGTGGAATGGTCAAAGTCGTTTGAAAATGTGAAGTGGAGGTGAATTTCGAAAAATGTGGATATTTTGATGTGGGAGGAAATAATATTTGTGGTGAATTATTTGCCTAAGGGATGAGTGAGAATCTAATAGGAGCATTATTTAAGTATGTGGAATTTTCGACCCTCCTATTTATTGAAGAAGAAATCCTATTTTTCTTGGATTTAATTATTACTTGGGATAATTATCCAAATTAAATCCAAAGTCCGATTATTCCTTTTAATGGGTGAAATTTTCGGCCCCTATATTGTGTCTAGGAGGATTTTCGAAAATCCTTATATTATGGGAGAAGGGAATTTTTATTATATTATTTGATCCCTTGTTTATTCTCTTCCATAAATAAATTCAAATATCCTAGCATATCTTGCCAAATCTAAGAAGATCTTACCATATCCTAATTTAATTAGGATTTTTGAATTAAATCCCTTTGAGGAATTGAAACTACACGCCTATTCCTATTTAATGGGAAAGGATTAGTATTATTATTATTCTTGCTCCGTGATATTTTATTCTACTCCGTAAAATATTCAAATTAAATCATATGCTATTAAATAAGCATGAATTTCGAATTCCCTACTTTTCCTCAGCCAAATTAACGCCACTCCCCCAACAAATCTCTCCCAAATCTTTATTTATTTAATTATTGGAGTATATCTTGCACTCTATAAATAAGAGGAGAGAAATCAAAACCCTAGCACTACAGAAAACCGCCCCCCTCTCCCTCATTCACGTCGATCTCTCTCTCCCCACTCTCTCTCAAATTTTTCTTCTACTTTCTCCATTAATTCTTCATCTTTTGGAGAAGAATTGAAGCTGCAATTCAAGAATTTATTGAAGAATCAAGATTCTACTTGTTTCTACCGTTTGTTTTTGCAAGAAAAGGTACTTCTATTATTAATCTTTTCTTCCTCTACCGATTAATCGGTATTTCTGAGTCCACATGCATTTAGAACGAGTGAAGGGGGAAATTAATCGGTGAAATTGGATGCATGTGTGTGTGTGTGTGTGTCCGAGAGTGTGTGTGTGTATGTGCATGCCTCGGTAGGCGTGCACATGTGTGTGGTGTGTGTGCGTGTGTTGTGTGGAGAAAAGCACTCATGCGTGACGCGATTTGATGATAAATCTGGAATTGTTGTGTGAATAAAAACGATATGATAATCGTACTTTGATTCTGATTGTTGATTTTGGAAATAATCGAAGGGAAAAGGGAAACGTGAGATCATGCATAATTTTAATCTATGATTTGAGACTTATTTGAAATATATGAACTAAAGGTGATAGTTCGCGTTCCCGGTGGGATATCAAGAAGAAGTGCATTTTTGTTGAACTCGAAAGAAATCGAGGTGGGCTTTATTCTAAACTCTCTTCTATGTGCAAATTTATGATGTTGGAGAAATAAGGGTGGATTGAACTGTTATGCCATGCCTATAAATTATTTTGGATATTGTGAGTGCCTGATGCCTAAATTGTGAGTACGCTCCATTAGGCTACAGTGGCTATATAAACGAATTCGGGTCTGAGTAGGGCCGCAAACCCTACCAGGTTGTGTACACGGTGGGATCGGGAGCCGTCCTTGCTAGTCGGCCGGTCTCGTGGGCGAAAAGTGTGGCCACACTTTCGTCGCACTACGAAATGATTGTGATTGTGATTGTGGAAATGATGAGAAAATGGGAGGTATTGTTTGACTGGCCAGTCCATGAAATATTTTGTGATACTCGATGCTTATCTTTAATTAAATGCAAAACCTCGAGTTCACTATGGTAAGGGTGGCATAACTATAAAATGTTTTGGCATGAGTCCACTGAGTATGTTTAAAATACTCAGCCCTGCATGTGTTTTCCCTATGTGCAGGTTGAGCGGCGATGGGCGGTCGGTGGTGTTGAGAAGATTGAATCGAATAACATGGATGGTTGGGTTTTTGAGTGTAGTCGTGACTTCATACATGGCTTCGCTTCCTCTTGGAAATGCTTCCGCTGAATATTTGAAACTATTATTTTTGGTTGTGGTGAACTTAATTCTTTGTTTTAGAATGTTGGAAAATATTGCGTTTTGTTGGAGTTGTGCTAAACCTTGGACTTTTGAGCTTAGTCTATTATATCTTTTAAATCTTGACTCTCATGAGTTAGCCGTTGACTTTTTGGCCTTGATATTTCATTAAATGCTTGGTCAAATCTCTTTAAATGAAACCCTAGTCTACATTTTTGTCGCCTTAAGTTCGCCTAGTTAACAGTCGCCTTATTTATTATACCCTAGAAATGTCGGGCTGTTACACACGTAGCTTAACATTGTAGTCTCGGCGGAGGAATTGACAACTCCGACGCCGGGATTACATTTCATTTCATGCTCTATTAGTTTAGTGTAAGCTCTCAATCCCTGTTCTCATGCTTAAAAGTTCAAGTTTTCCACTCTAGTGTTTAAATCCTCTCTCGAGTGCTCAGGCGTGGTGGCTAACACCAACCCCGGGTCGTAGAAACAATCTCAAGTAGGTCCATGGTCCTTGTGGTTCGACCCCTCTCTTGCCACTTATAGTTAGTAATATTAGTTGCAAAAGTGGGAAACTATAAATCTTATTGAAAGGAGGGACACGTGCACACGACACACGTGCAAAACCCCATCCCTTCAAATGGCGCTGTTGCCGGGGACAATGGTATTATCTATTTGATTTTGTTTCTATGACACTGTGAATAGCTTTTGTTTTTTGCATTTCCTATTTTTGATAGTTTTCTTTGTTTTAAGTAGGACTTCTTATCCAAGGTGTTCCCAAAGTTGAAAAGACCATGACCGAGGGGAAGAAGAGAGATGTGGAAATCATAGCGGCTGTTAGAAGCCTATGGAGTGCACAAGTCCAAGGAGTTTCTCTTAATCCTTTTTCATTTTATTGTTATGGTTAACATTTACATTGATCCTTGGATATGAAGCTTTGATAGCTTAGTTTGTAAATATTTTTCAATAAAAAGAGCCTGCAGCGGCAAGTTACTTCTCCATCCACCACACAAGGCGCGGGCAGCGGAAGACCACTTGGAAGAGATGAATCAGATTCCAGAGCCGCTGACTCCAAGTGGGATCAACCCAGGAAGTGACCACCCCCATGATCAAGTACTTAAGTTTTTGTTTTCAATTTTCTTTAAATATGTGTTTGTTTTTTTTCTTGAATATTTTCATCACACTTAGTGAAGAGTTAGAAACGTGCAGTGCGATGAAGTGTGATATCTCTCAATTTAACAGGTCCAGAGGATTCGACTAGATTTCAGAGGCTAGAAGATCATGAAACTATCAGACAGGGGTCGTTGGGTGCACTCTATTTCTTCAAAACCTCAACCCACTATACTACAACTAGCACATGGAAGTAAATGATCGATCCCACGAGGACGGATGTGTTACGAAACTGCATTTGAGGATGTTTTAGGATAGGGGGATGGCTGCTGCCACGCAATTTGTGGGTCGAGTACTAAAACTATTAGGTCTGAGAGACTTAAACTACTTTACTCTACCTACTGGGTCTAAGAAATGAGAACGTATGGAACTTGCATGACTTTGAGAAACAAAGTGTTTTAAAGTTCTAAGACAACTAGAGTTAACTTAACTAGACGGACTTTCCTAATTTGGACAAACAAAGACAAAGCAAACAGTGTGGACAAATTTCCTTAAACTAGGCCAGAAATCACCCATCTCCAAGTGCGCAGTAAGTGAAAACAAGTTTGAAGTGTGAAAAACAGGGAGCTCAGAGAGTATGATGTGTTGAAGCTGATAAAAAGATGATATATCTGGTCCTCCCTTCTTCCTTAAGGTTGATCTCTTTATATAGGAGAGGCTCTGATCCCTACGGCATCCTTTTGGTAATTTTACGCTTGTGCCCTTGAATAAGACGCTCTAAAATATCTGCTCTCTGCCTCCTTCTGCTCCTGTTGCCAACTTCTAATTCTCCCAGGTCCGGACAACGACATTTGAATTTCACCTCAATCTCCTCTCTTTTGCATCTTACAGGTCAGGTAACAACAACTCCTAAGTCCGGCAGATTTATTACGCCCCTGAACTCAGAAACACAGATTAGCACCACAAATGCACAGAATTTTAACCCAAAACCAATGCATGAAACGAGCCTTATCACTTAGTCTGGTGCCCAGTCTAAGTGTGAGAAGTTTTTACCTTGTTTATATGTTTTCTCTGATTTGAGTTGATATCTTCTCCCACTTAGCCCGATGCTCGGTCTAAGTGTGAGAAATTTTTGTTGATATAGCTTGTTTTCTTCTCTGATTAAGTGTCTGTTTGTTGAGTGTTCTCCCACTTAGCCCAATGCATGGTCTAAGTGTGAGAAGTTTTTGTGAATATAGCATATTTTTTTTATATGATTGAATGTGTTGTGTTTAGTCTTCTCCCACTTAGCCCATTGCATGGTCTAAGTGTGAGAAGTTTGTGTTTTCCTTTTTGTGTTTTGGTTTTCATATTTCTTCTATGTTTAACATGTTTGGTATGATAGTATAGGTTAGTCTGTTGAGTCAGTTAGGAATTAGATGTTAGTTCTTTTTTTTAGGACTTTTGTGTTTATGTATAATCTGGCAAAAATGAAAAGCATGATCCCCTTAGTGAGAGTGGTGAAGAAAGAATGCACGTTGATGTGTGATACCCCTCCCTTAATAAATTGAAGTCAGTTTGGACGAAGTGAGGACGACGGAAGAGCCTTAATTTAAGTCAACTGTGAAGCCCTCTAAAATGTGAGTTATAAGCCCGAGTAGAACACTTTCTACCAAATAAAAAATTAGAGTGACTGCCACTTGATGCTGAGAGGGAAATAACATAGGCTAGTGAGGACTAAAGGCAATATGAAATAACCAGTTGGGCCTTTTTCTTTTCGAACCAAAAGAACTCGCCTCATTGTAAGGGCACCCCCTAGTTACCCAATTTTGAGTCTACATTCGAATCTACCTTCTGTTGAAACCATGAACCTCCATGCCATGTGAGTTAGGAGATGGAATGGAGCAGCTAACTAATTTGGGGAAGAAGGGATAGAAAAGAAAGAGCTATGACCAAGCTGGTTGAAAAAAAAAGAGAGAGAGAAAAATTATTAGAAAAAATGGACAGGAAGAATGTATAACCTAACCCATAAAAAGAAAGGGAAAATTAAAAAGAAAAAATCATATATTTAGTTTAGGCAGGGCAGGAAAATGATGTAACCTGACCTTGCAGTAGAAAGAATAGAGAAATAAGGCCAAAATGGCCAATTGGTAGTGTCCAAGTTTGGGAAGTTTAAAGATGTAATAGGGAGGCTGCTCCAATTTTGTTCCCAAGTTCACATGTCCTTCATTGTTTTCAAGATTTTTGAACTTAGGAACCTTAGGACCCTTACCTATTTACATCATAACCCCTAGCCCCATCACAACCCTAATAAAGACCTTAAGGAACTATCTTGTGTCAGTAGAACTCAAAGCATCAGTGGTATGACAACATGAATGAGTGAATGGTCCTAACATTTCTGGTGAGGAATGAGTGGCTGAGTGAATCCAACAGTTGGCTGGAAAAAAGGCTATATTGACAAACTGACAAACTGACCAAATAGAAGTAGGGAGATGGATGAATCTGAGACTGCAGACAATTGGATGATCTTAAACTTGTGGGGACGGTTGCTAGAAGTTAAGTCTTTTTATGCATATATGTGTTTTCTTTTCTTTTCTTTCTGTGTGCTTTTGTTTTTTATGTTTGTTTGAGTCTGGTTGAGTCTAAGTCCAGTTTTTCCTTTTTAGTCTTTTTAGTATTGGTCAAATGGGAACCATGCATTGAAACTTGCCTCTTTGATGAGGCTCGTTTCATGCATGGTTTTATGGGTGTTTATACAGTAATCGGGTTGATAATGTGAGAAAAAGTGGTGAATTTAAGTGTGCAGGGGCTAAAAATGAAAAAAGCGACAAGTGCATGATTAACTTGATCAACTCGGAAAAGGAGCAAAAAATGACCAAATATGAGGACAAATTGATCAGTTGGAGACAAGCTGATCAAGAGAGCCTACATGGGATGACAATGCCAGACAGCCATGCTAAGTTGATCAAGCTGGATCAAGCAGATGGTGCAAGCTGATCAAGTGGGCGAAGGTGAATTGACAATACCAGGCGGCCAACAAGTTGATCAAGTGAAGACACAAGCTAATCAAGCCACCACATGAAGGCATGGGCTGAATCAAGTCACCACATGAAGACATGAGCTGATCAAGCCTAAATTACTGGAAGGATAAAATGGTCAAATCAAATGAGAAGTTACCTTAAGGTTGAAGATTGAAGTCGCTCTATAAATAGAAGTTTTCTACAATAAAGAAGGGGCGCTCAACGCTACAGTAGTTTAGGTAGGAAGCTCTCTTAACTTAGTTTAGCTTAACTTTGTACCCCCGACGGAGGAATTGACGTCTTCGACGTCGGGATCACTTTTAATTTCATGTTTTCAAGACTCTAGTATAGATTTACATGGTGTTGGTCGTTTCGACGGTGGAATTGACGCCTCCATCTTAGAAGCTCCTTCACCTCCTCGCTTTGTAGTTAGATTAAATGGGTTCGACAAGGGAATTGACGACTCCGACGCTGGATCTCGCTTATTTCCAGTTTTATGAAGCTTTTGTTTATTTTCATGTTGATGATGCTATTTACTTATATCTCTTGGATGCTTTTCGCAATTGGTAGTTCAGCTTTGTAGTTTCGATGGAGGAATTGACGACTCCGACATCGGGATTACATTTATTTTCATGTTTTCATTGCTTTAGTGCAGGTTTACAGCGTGATGGTTGATTCGACGGGAATTGACGCCTCCATCTTAGAAGATCTTTCAAACCTCGCTTTATAGTTAGATTTAACAGCTTCGGCAGAGGAATTGACGACTCCGATGTTGGATCCTTGCTTTCTTTACCCCTTTTAAGATGATGAAGTTAGATCCCGAATTTCAACGGAAGAATTGACAACTCCTCCGTTTGATCCCAGTTTAATTCCAGTTTTATGTAGCTTTAGTTTATTTTCATGTTTTCAATGTTTTAGCGTAGGTTTACAGTGTGTTGGTTGTTTCGACGGTGGAATTGACTCCCCCATCTTAGAAGCTCCTTCACACCTCGCTTTCTAGTTAGATTTAATGATTTTCGGCAGAGGAATTGACGACTCCGATGTTGGATCTTGCTTTCTTTACCGCTTTGATTTACTTTCATGTTGATAATTTACTTACTTTCATGTAGCTTAGCTCTGTAGTCTCGGCGGAGGAATTGACAACTCCGACACCGAGATTATATTTCATTCCATGCGCTATTAGTTTAGTCTAAGCTCTCAATCCTTGTTCTCATGCTTAAATGTTCAAGTTTCTCACTCTAGTGTATAAATCCTCTCTCAAGTGCTCAGGCGTGGTGGCTACACCAACCCCGTGTCGTAGAAACAATCTCGAGTAGGTCCATGGTCCATGTGGTTCGACCCCTCTCTTGCCATTTATACTTAGTAATATCTGTCGCAAAAGTGAAAAACTATAAATGTTGTTGAAAGGAGGGACACGTGCACACGAAACACGTGCAAAACCCCATCCCTTCAGAGACCAAGGTGTAACATCCCAAAAATGACCCTAGACGAAATTTGCTATTCAATGAGAAAATCGGTGAATTAGAGCTTTCAGCAAATAATTCAATACCGAAAATAATAGTAATTTGTCATAATTATAAGGAAAGTACCGTTGAAGTTAAGTGTTGGAATTGAAATATGATGTGAATTAAGGAGGATTTGTTTTGATAAAATTTGAAAGTCATGAGAATATTATATTAGTTAAATGTTGAACTTAATATGTAGATTCAATCATGATAATAAAATAATTGGATATAAGATTGAATAGAGAGTTGTTTTAGTACATTCACATGAAAAGAAATATATATTATTGTTTAAAGCAAAGGACACGAAATTTTCAGCTTCTTGGATATGTTTTGATTTCAATATTCATCTTGAATTTATAGAAAATTCTAGAAAAAAAAAGAAAGTTAAATGTGTCTATTTAAAGTTATGCCACTTGTACAATTTTAAAAGCCATATATTTTAATGAGTGGATACTATTTATATTGAGATATATATTTTAAAAACTACACTCTCAACCTTATGGAGGGGGAGAAAAACTCACGGTCACCATGGGAGAGAAAGGAACCGTGAGGTTCAAGCTCTAGCCTCGTTGCCGATTTTCGTTGTATCGATCGTCCGATTGCATAAACCTAAATAAATCGAGTAAGCTGTTTCTATTTGTACTATTTTGACAGCATGAAATTGATGATATTTTGAGATGGGGTTTGGAGAATTTTGTCCAGAATTTGATGGAGTAAAGGGTGTTTGGAAGTTTTGATTAATCGATGAATATGTGTTTAATGAGTAGGGTTTATGGTATTTAGAATCAATTGAACTATAGCATAAAGATTACATGAGAACTGAAATTATTGCTTAGGGTTTATGGTCTTTATGATTAAATCTACAGGTTAGATAAGAGATGTGGTTATTGTGATGATTAAATATAAGTGGAAATAGAATTTGATATAAAAGTTTGAATCGAATTATATCCTTTGATTTTTCAGTGATCTGTTCTGAATTATTTGGTTTGTCTAAAACAGTGAAAATTCGGGTTTAATAATTTTTAGAATAACTTTGATGAGTTTAGTAGTTCCCTGAATATTAAGGAGAAGTTTGGAGTTCATGTACTACATCAATAAATTGTTGTAACAATACATCTTTAAATTGCCATCCTTTCGTTTGTAATGTGTATTGTTTCCGTATATCTTATCTGAGTTATGCAGAGTACTTAAGCTATAAGGAAATTTGAATAAACAAGTTTAGAAATAACTATAAGATGTTGGGGCGTTCTCTAAGTTTTCTAACGAATTAATAGCTACATTTACTATTTATAAATAGTACGTTGAAAACGTTGACAGAGGCTATCCAGTTTTGGTAGTATGTGGGAAAATGATGATAACTACCGAACCAATACGAATTTTTGAATAAATCTCGTTGGATTATAAAGTAGATATCTTTGGGTATCTAAAAATATGAGTTCAAGCCTCTAAAGCCTTCTATTTAATAATAGAGTGTTTATGACGAATTAATCTAATACAATTGTTATTTTAGGAAGATAAAGAAGGAGGAAGTATATAGTATGTTTTATGGCATCACAATTTTCTCAGCTTAATTTTAATCGATCATCAATAATGTTGTGGGCGTAACAAGTTTTGGTATCAGAGCCTAGGTTTAGGCGGTCCTAGACTCTTGATTGGATTAAGTTGTATTAGAAATGTGTCATATAGTGTTTGACTCACATTCTATATTGTTGACCTTATGCAGATCTTGCTGTTGTATACCTATAAGATAATCAAATTTGGATTTAGCATCAAGTGGAGTATATATGTAACAATAATAATAAATAGTGAAACCAAGCAACTGATCAAATACAAATTTTACGAAATTATAAATTATTTAAAGCTATATGAAGTTTTATGAAATAATTATATGAGATGTTGTATCTAAAAATACGTGGATGGATTAATACAATGTGATAGTATTATGTGAAGATATGGGTTAATGAGTGAGATGATGAAGTCCCATGACTATATATGAATTATGTGACTATCAAATTCATTTGTATTAATTAATACGGAATTGGAATCTAGAACTTGAACAAATGTAATAAAATTAGTTGGGAGTAGTAATTAAGAAATTCTCTCCATCACGCGAGCTCGTCGCTGTTATTGCCTCTCCGGTACGACGTAGATACGCCGCTGGCCTCCTCCGTCCGATGTGACTTATCTCCATCTTTCTTCTCGTCCAATCTCCATGGAAGTGGGATTTAAAGAATAAAGTTCAACACGCTCAATCCCAAAGCTTGTGAAATTAAGGTAACTACTGATTTTAACTCACTTATGTTATTCTCTATGATTGAATTCAGAATCAACTTGGTTGAATCTCAACTCTTGTGAAAGAAATGAATGGGAATGAGTACTTACCTTCTCTTGCCTTGGTGAGTTTGTTCTGGTTACTTGGTTTGGACAATAATTTAGTCTCTAACTTGTAAATTGAATTTGAATTGCAAATAAAAGTTGAACTTTGGAGATGAATCAGGGCTGGTCTAAAACCTTGGGATGAAATAGAGAACTTTGTTTGATGTATTTAATTGTGCTTTGGAATTATGCTGATTGATAGGTGTAAATATGATTTTGTTTAGAACTTAAGAAAGAAAGAAAGAAGAATTTGAAGCTTATGTTATGGGTTGTAAAGAACTATGGAGAAGATGATTATTGATCTAATGTTTTGGAAGAGTGTCCATGAGTTAGGAAGAGAAAGAAAGGGGAAATATGTCTTGCTTGATCTATAATATATACAAATATATTGTTGAGCAAGAAATGTTTGAGAGAATTACTCAATGACATGCAAATATGAAATAACTTGTTCGTCCTGCCGGACTGTACCGGTTAGATTCGGTCACCCCAAAGTGATGAAATCCTATTATAAAAAAAAATTATTTAGTCATTATCATCTCTTAGGAAGGCCACTTCAGAATTTCAATTCATTTTATTAACGTTTGCTATATTAAAAAATTCCTGGAAAACGCTCGCCAGAATCTGTCACAAGCTGGAAAGCTGTAATAAAACGTTCATTACTCCCTAATCCCTTGGAGTTTTGGGATTTACTTTTTCTAAATTAAACTAGACATCAAGAGGTTTCTTGTGGTATAGGGCTCGACTCTTATGTTGCTCCGAGCAAAAACAGTTTATTATTTAAAGATAGTGTAATGCAGTGAATTTTGAAAGCTCCAAAAGTTGAAAAAAGAAATAAAATTATTTTTGCTAATTAAAGGTTTTTTTTTTTTTTGGGTGGAAATCTTCTTTTGCGGAGGTCTAATTGCTTATATGTATAATAATGTTTGTTATAACATATGAGAATAAACACATGATAATGCATGATTTTGTATATGTGATCCCATACGTGTTATGATAGAATATTGTGTGAAATTTTGGTTATAACTCTGATATACCTTGAAATCTGAAATATGAGAACAAGTTTTGTTGAGTTTTAATACGTACAAGTTTTAGTATGATGGAAGGATTCGATCTGTTCTTGCTGGTCCATTTTCTTAGCTAGTATATCTGCGTTTATCGCTAGGCACAGTGAAGGGATAATTGTGTGTTATTTACTGCACCCTGCTAAATTTTTGACATGTGATGAATTACTATCTCATTATAAAACGCTCCTAGGTGATCCGAATCTTTGAGAATACGTCTATTTTTGTTATGACTATGGAAATCTGATATTGAGTCTGAACATCTGAAATACAAGTATTGATTAGATGATTGAATTGATCATTCTATTGGATATATGTCCACTATGTATGTGATAACATCATGCTTATGTGATCTCCGTAGAAATATATGTTTGTGGGTTAATGTTACATTATATATTGACGTTATAGGTTATTGAATGTGACCGAGTTGGTTAAGTTTCGAGGATGAATTGTGGCAGATAAAGAAGGAAATAAATCAAAGGTTGAGCATAACATTAATGATGTAATTATTAAATAAAAAAATGAACGAATTGTGTGAATATTTTGGTAGCTAATAGCTACTATGCGAGGTTTTGTGATGATATATGAAGTAATGGGATTATGTGAGACGAAATACTATGATATTAAATATATATGCATATATTTGGTAAGAGTTGGATATTTATATGCTAAACTAGCTATGTGTTTGCTCGAGATTGAATTATATACGAGTTATAAATGATATGATTGAGGTGTGTGCCCAAGTGAGGGTGATACATGGCTTATTGAGATCTATGAGGGAATTAAATGAATAATGGTATAAAGAAGTATAGGACATGGTTGGATATATGTGTTTACACGTTATACTAATTCTGTTATTGCATTTAGAATATGGTGTGTTCTTTGGTTATGCAATGTGCGATCATAAGCTATTATTTATCGCTTGGATATGTGTGGTTGAGGATATCGAAAGAAATGAAATTTACTTCAATTAACTGATTCGATATTGTCGGAATAAGTTGTGGATATACAGTGTTGAAATTGTTGGAAAGAAGTGTTGAGAAGAGATAAATGGTGTGTTGGGAGGAAAAACAGAATATGATAAATGGTGTGATGGGAGGAACTGATATGTGAAATGATATGCGATATGTGGTGTGATGGAAGGAATTAATATGGGATATGTGGTGTGATTGGAGGAAATAATATATGGTGTGATGGGAGGAATTAATATGTGATATGTGGTGTGATGGGAGGAAGTATAGTGTCATATATGGTGTGATGGAGGGATTTGAACAACCTAATGCTGGTGCATTTGTCTTAGCAAGTATATATGTGTATTTATCGCTAATCTCATAAAGGGGTAATGCGTGAATTTTGTGATGGTGGCGATCAAAATATGTGTCGATATATGTGACAATACATGTTTAATAATATATGAGTTTATGTAAAACATCTTTTATAATTTGATAGGTTAATATATCGTACATGAAAACAGATTCTTTTATATGGCTCTGTTGAGTTATATTATAAATATTGAAAACCTAAGGCTTGCTAACATTGTTTATGGCGCATGTGAAGTTTCATATTACTGAACACTCTCGTTGACATGGTTGGAATATTTCATCATGGATGAAGATGTGATTGTTAGTACGAGTATGTTGATACAATTAATTATATGATAATATGTGAGTTAAAAATAAAGTGAGGATACGCTATGTAAAATAAGATGCCATGAAATGGCATACGAGAATCTATGATGATTCTAGGAATATTTATAGTAAATCTGATGGAATTTCGGGGACGAAATTCATTTTAGGGGGGATGAATTGTAACATCCCAAAAATGACCCTAGACGAAATTTGCTATTCAATGAGAAAATCGGTGAATTAGAGCTTTCAGCAAATAATTCAATACCGAAAATAATAGTAATTTGTCATAATTATAAGGAAAGTACCGTTGAAGTTAAGTGTTGGAATTGAAATATGATGTGAATTAAGGAGGATTTGTTTTGATAAAATTTGAAAGTCATGAGAATATTATATTAGTTAAATGTTGAACTTAATATGTAGATTCAATCATGATAATAAAATAATTGGATATAAGATTGAATAGAGAGTTGTTTTAGTACATTCACATGAAAAGAAATACTCCCTCCATCCACGAATAAGAGTCCCATTTACTTTTTCGCACTTGTTTTGTAAAAATGATAACAAATAGTTAAAGTGGACAAATGATAAAGTAAGAGAGAGAATAGTGTAGACAAGACTCTTATCTACACTATTCTTTCTTTTACTTTATCATTTGTCCACTTCAACTATTTATTATCATTTTTACAAAACAAGTGCGAAAAAGTGAACGAGACTCTTATTCGTGGACGGAGGGAGTATATATTATTGTTTAAAGCAAAGGACACGAAATTTTCAGCTTCTTGGATATGTTTTGATTTCAATATTTATCTTGAATTTATAGAAAATTCTAGAAAAAAAAAGAAAGTTAAATGTGTCTATTTAAAGTTATGCCACTTGTACAATTTTAAAAGCCATATATTTTAATGAGTGGATACTATTTATATTGAGATATATATTTTAAAAACTACACTCTCAACCTTATGGAGGGGGAGAAAAACTCACGGTCACCATGGGAGAGAAAGGAACCGTGGGGTTCAAGCTCTAGCCTCGTTGCCGATTTTCGTTGTATCAATCGTCCGATTGCATAAACCTAAATAAATCGAGTAAGCTGTTTCTATTTGTACTATTTTGACAGCATGAAATTGATGATATTTTGAGATGGGGTTTGGAGAATTTTGTCCAGAATTTGATGGAGTAAAGGGTGTTTGGAAGTTTTGATTAATCGATGAATATGTGTTTAATGAGTAGGGTTTATGGTATTTAGAATCAATTGAACTATAGCATAAAGATTACATGAGAACTGAAATTATTGCTTAGGGTTTATGGTCTTTATGATTAAATCTACAGGTTAGATAAGAGATGTGGTTATTGTGATGATTAAATATAAGTGGAAATAGAATTTGATATAAAAGTTTGAATCGAATTATATCCTTTGATTTTTCAGTGATCTGTTCTGAATTATTTGGTTTGTCTAAAACAGTGAAAATTCGGGTTTAATAATTTTTAGAATAACTTTGATGAGTTTAGTAGTTCCCTGAATATTAGGGAGAAGTTTGGAGTTCATGTACTACATCAATAAATTGTTGTAACAATACATCTTTAAATTGCCATCCTTTCGTTTGTAATGTGTATTGTTTCCGTATATCTTATCTGAGTTATGCAGAGTACTTAAGCTATAAGGAAATTTGAATAAACAAGTTTAGAAATAACTATAAGATGTTGGGGCGTTCTCTAAGTTTTCTAACGAATTAATAGCTACATTTACTATTTATAAATAGTATGTTGAAAACGTTGACAGAGGCTATCCAGTTTTGGTAGTATGTGGGAAAATGATGATAACTACCGAACCAATACGAATTTTTGAATAAATCTCGTTGGATTATAAAGTAGATATCTTTGGGTATCTAAAAATATGAGTTCAAGCCTCTAAAGCCTTCTATTTAATAATAGAGTGTTTATGACGAATTAATCTAATACAATTGTTATTTTAGGAAGATAAAGAAGGAGGAAGTATATAGTATGTTTTATGGCATCACAATTTTCTCAGCTTAATTTTAATCGATCATCAATAATGTTGTGGGCGTAACACAAGGTTTCGTCAATTTTACAGATTGAAAGACCAGCGTCGTAAGAAGGCGGCGATGGAGGTGCCGTCACCGGCACTGTGGTGGTTCTAGACACCTATGCAGAGATGCAGAGTCCGCGACCGGGAAACAAAGTGACCTGCAGAGCTACGTCTTTGAGCAATTTGAAATCAGATTCGACAGCCACCGGCGACAAATTTGGGATTAGGTCGTAGAATTTATCCGAATCTAGAGCGTGATTCGCGACTAGATCATCGAAATCGTGGCACGATTCGCAAACGGTTTAGCGAAACGGAGTCCTCGGGGGTATCAAAGTTGTGGCAAATCGGCGGAGTTAAGAGGGTAGAAGATGGCGTCGGCGAGAGGGAAGAAGTGTTTGAGAGTTAGTGAGAGGGATTGTGGGGGTGGGTGAATGGAGTGTTTTTTTTTTTTTTTTTTTTTTTTTTTTTTTTTTGCCATTTATGGTTAATTTGAAGTGGGACAAATTATCTGGGACAAATTATTTGGGACAGACCAAAATAGAATACTAGGACAAATTATCTGGAACGGAGAGAGTATATTTTAGATTTAAATAATTATTAATTAATTAAAATGTATTAATGTCAATTCTTATATATAGTAGTTATAAATAACTATTTTCTCTCTCGTCAAAATCATTCAAAACTTTAAATTTACGTAACTCTCTCGATTCAAATTATTTTTGGTAAAAAAAATATCAAATTAAAGGTAATTTTATAAGGATTCTAATGAGATTTCAATTGCATATGTTCCGACGATGTTCGGATGATGAAATTTGATAATTTTTATTTCAGTTTTCGTATATGTTGATAAGCATATTTTTATCAATAAATGCATAAAAAATGTCAATATAATGCATGTAAAATCTCTATAAAACAATGTTAATATTTTCGTGTAGTTGTGTTGAAATACCCATATCATTATGTTGATATTTGTAATAAACTACGTTGATATAAAAAAAACTACGAAAATTATGATATGATAACAAAATGACGATCTTACCACTTTGTTGATATTTTTTCTACTCCCTCCGTCCCACAAAAGATGTCACACTTGTGGGGCGGCACGAGATTTTAGGAAGTTTTGTTTTGTGTGTTAAATGGAGAGAGAAAATATAATTTTTATATTCATGTGAGGGAGAACTTTTTTCAAAAAGGGAAATGTGACATCTTTTGTGGGACAAACTAAAAAGGAAAGTGTGACATCTTTTGTGGGACGGAGGGAGTACTATTTATTGAAATTCGTGAGATTTAATCTCATTCTATCATTTCAAAATTTAAAGGTGTAGATTAAGTCTTAGTTTTGGATTATGATGCTATAAGTAATATAAGAGAACCCTATGAATACATCCCTATATAAACCAAACTAGTTTTAAATGCAAAACGACAAATATATTATTATAAAAATAATATAGAGCTCATTACAACTTTAATTGCAGTTTATTATACGAATTTCCAAACCACTCTTAAATCTTAAACATTGAACAACATCATTATAAAATAATCTGGAGTTCATTATAATTAACTAGTAACAAACTATAATGAACTCGGATTTGAAAAATATGTAAGATGACATCATTTTTTTAAAATCTCTAATTCTCTATAATGAACTACAGTTGAAGTTGCAGTGAGTTCCGTGCTATTTTATAATGATGTTTGACGTTTAGCATTTAAAACTAGTTTGATATATAATATATGGATGAAATCAATGCAAACTTTAAATATCGTATAAATTCCAAGCTATTATCTAGGATTTTTTAAGTTCATATAAATAGCATGTCTCATTAATTTAGTTTAATTTTTTATTTATAATAATATTTTCATTTTCAAGAAACTAGAATTTCTTTAATTTCCTTTCAATTATTCACTATACGCTTTTGCATCAACAAGCGTCATACCAAGTTGAGGATCGAACAGTTGTTTCATGGTTGAAATCTAATTTAATATTCAGATCGACCCATTTGTGTTGAAATATATCCCCTTTCTAGATGCTCCAATAAAATTTTCATAAATAATTTGCCGGCCACCTTTTTTCCAACAATATACTCCAATGTTAAGCACATAAAAAAATAACCCAATGTCAAACACAGCATCAAATTAATTTAGATGAATCGGCTATTTTTTGATGTCATTGGCAATTCCATTTTCTATAATTTTCAAAATTTCATCCAAATGTATACGGTGCATTCTAGTTGTTTGACTAGTTGATAGTATGTACTCCCTCCATTTCTGAAAAGTATAAACATTTGATTCGGCATTTCTGAAAAGTATAAATATTTGATTCGGCATGAATTTTAACTTATAATTGATAAACTAAAAAAAGTGAGAGATGAAGGGTAGTAGCGTAAGTAGTGTTAGTAGAAAACAGACTCTATATCATTTGTAGTGTAGTGTAGTGTAATGATATAAGTTGTAAATAAAATGATGTATATAGATAATGCATTGTTTAACTATTCCAAAATTAAAAAGTTTATATACTACTTACCAAGAACGGACTAATAAACAAATAGTTCATACTTTTCGGATCTTTTCAGGTACAGATAGTATATCAATTTAGATTACTTTGCTTAAATTGATATACTTTGCTTATGATTTGTATTCATATATTTCCTTTGTAATTGTGTGTATAAATTCTTTAATAAATTATTTCAGAATGATAATGACCCACTTAATTGGCAGATTTACATGCATGCCCAATTTTCTCGAACTCAAAGCTATAAATATATCTTCACAGCTGATACAATTTTTATTAATACTAAATAAATCTTTAAGTATACTTAATAGATTTAGTATAGCTAAAAGTTAGTATTGGATATGAAATAGTGTCATAAATTGGCTATCAAGTATGTAATTGGTTTCAAATACTATTTGGAAACACAAATTTTGATTTGGAAAAACACAATCAAACAAGAAATTAATTAAATAAAAACGCATATTAAAATAGAGAATGATTTTGGTTGAGACAACAGTGGAGATAGGGGAATTCTAGCAGGAGTAAGATTTCACTATTTCAATTTACTCGACACACAATCCAAATAATTTAGGCGAGATACCTACTTACTGTTGACCAAACGATATTAAAAGCATTACAGTTTTCAATCTTACCAAATAAATTGAAACTAATACTCCCTCCACTTAAGAAAATGATTTAATGGAAATCTCGTGCGCCGGCCCAATTAGTTGGCTAAGTCTAAATCTTATATTGTACATATTTACTTAAAAATGAATTTTATGTTTATAAATTCTTCAATTATTCTCTTCACATTGCTACTTGCATGCTCATTTTCTCGAACGTCGACGCTATAAATACATATGACAAGTTATAGCTAAATCGCACAAAACTCAGTTACAAATCTAACATAATCTCATTTGTCTTCTCACATTATTGGGCTATGGCCAACAAAATCACATTAGCTTCAATTCTCTTTCTCACCATTTTCACATATTCAAATGCAAAGCTAAGGCATCTCAAGGAGACAAAACTAACGGTCTACTACCAAAATTACTCCAGCCGCCCAAACGCAACCGTGATCGAGATACCGGGCCCAGCGAATGGGACTGAAAACTACTTCAAGTTCGGAGCTATGTTTAGCGTGGACGACCCAATTACCGAAGAATTCGACGAAGGTTCAGCCATAATTGCAAGAGGCCGAGGGCTGTTTGTGACCTCAGCTCTGGATGGGTCCTCCAGCCATGTAATGTTGTCAGTTGTTTTTATTGATGGCGAGCATAAAGGTAGCTCAATAGAAATATATGGTAATGAACAACGGTCCATGGTGAGGGAGGTGGCAGTGGTGGGCGGCACAGGGAAGTTCCGGCTAGCGCGTGGCTATGTAACTTTCGAGAATCTTTACTTTGATCCGGTGCGCGGTCATACAATCCTCCAATCTAATATGACTGTACTACATTACTAGAATCTTATTTAGAGGGAGCTTTCAAATGTATGTCTAAATAATGTTTGAAACAGTTTATAAATTGAGAAAATAAAGCATCAATATATCTCCAACCAATAAGTTATTGCTAGAGTTGTCAAGTGTGTCGGATCGATCCAGCCCATTTCAGCCCAAGTCCGGTATAAGGATCGGCTCATCATCAAAACGAAGCGAGTCAGGTCAGAGCTCAGAGGTTTAAATGGACCCCGATTGGACCGTTTTTTAAGCCTAGGGCTACCCAAGGCCTACTAGGACAATTGCCCACGCACAACCCAGCACAGACCCAAATAAAACCAACAACTACAATTATTTCCGTTCTAAACATAATACTAGCTCCATAATTTTAATTATATTTATTTAAAAATTTAATGTTAATTTATCTTTTTTAAAATTTGTTTTTACATTTGAATTTTCTTAAAAATATAAATGTGAATGTAAGTATTGATTTAATAAATATCAATACTTCTACTATTCGATAAAACTAGACATTCTTTCCATTTTGGTCAATTCCATAAAAATAATTCCTTTTATTTTTTAGTAAAAAGAAGTTACATCTAATGATGTTAGTCCTATAATCCATTAGCTATACTGTAATTACTTTTAGGCTTTTATCTCTATCCCAATTTACTAATAATGCATTAAAACCCACGCCATTCCAATTTGAGTACGAATTTAGTTAATCATGTATATATTAATATTTAGTACTTTTATAAAAAAAATTTAAATTGTTAAGACTAGAATATATTTAATATATTTGTAGTTTGTTAGGATTTGATTATTTCCTTTATTTTATCAATCTCACATACGCGAGAGAAATCGCCATTCTCCTCTCTTCTCTCCCAGTGTTCTTTCATTCTTATTCTTTCCTCTCCAATTTATTTCCCAATGCATATTAATCCCTAACTAATACTAAGTATCATTGGTGCTCTCATCATTGGTGCTCTCATCATGTTCTCATCCTTAGTCTTTAATTATGTCACCCTCTCCCATCAGTTTCGAAGATATAATGAACCCTATACAAGATATAGCAACGAAAGTGCACACCGTGAACCGCCATCGTGTCCATGCGTCGCGATGTGGCCGAGTTTATCAGCGAGTAGTGACTACGCCATGTGTGTGAATTAAGTGGAAGGAGAATAAAGCAAGCGAGATAAAATACAGAGAACGATGTTTCTATTTTATGAAATGTGTAATTTAGAATGAGACATCCCTGAAAGACAAATGTGTCAATTAGAGTGGTACGTAGAAAGTATTACAAAAGTATGAATACTCTCTCTCTATATGTATGAATTAATTGCATAGTGGAATAGTAAGAAATCTTAAATTTAATTCGTGATCGGTTACATATTAAAATAATTATCACATTGGATATCCGCAACCGGTTGATTATGGTGCCATTTCGGAGGGACGTGATGGGGGATGCATTGCAAGGGTTGTGGGGGACAGGAATCACGCAATGTAGGGGAAGAGAGGTTGTTTCGCCACGCGCCCGTGGCGACCAATGGCATGCGGGTGTGACGCCCACGTGCGGAGGTGTGAGTGGACGTGATTTTCATGCATTTATTTTAATTTTAAAATTTTAATTTTTAAATTTGAAATTATCTACTCTGCCTTCAATAACACATATTAGGTCGGATTCTATCGAAATGTGACCTTTAAAATTTTTGTTTATTTATTCATACAAAATAAAATTCAAATGTATCCCAATAATTCTGATTTCGTATAATACCTAAATTTAGACAAAATTGCAACAAATATAGAATTTACGTGAGGGAGTGTTGGAAATTTAAAGTAGATAACCTTTTTAAATTTTTTAAGGCATTTTAATAGTTACATCGTCTATTTTGAGAATCACAAGGTGGGAGTGTCACCTATTTTGATAAATTCTGATTTGTTTCAACCTTTGCCTTGTGATTCTCCTAAAGGTGGGAGAGTGTCACCTGTTACAATAATTCTAATTTAGTCATTACCGTTTTGCCTTGTGATTCTCCTAAAGTAGGTAACTATGTGATGGAAGTGATGGTTGTATAGAAATGTCACTATGACATATAGTTGACAAACTTCATAATTTACTTGTTATATGAATTAGTTTGACTGTCTCTATGATCCTTTCTTCGGGGAGATATATATTGAAGATACAGAAATTGATTGATGAAACTTGAATCTATATCTAAATCGAACTAAATATTAATTCCTGGTCGCAGAAGATTGTATTGTAGCAAACTTCTCCTGCCAAGCTTTAGCCCAATCCACCATGACACTTGGAAATTGATGAATTCAATTTATTACTTTAATGGAAGAATAATACAATTGTTTGATAAGTATTTTGCAGTAATCTCTGGTGTCTTATCAATTACTCAGTTATCACTATTGTCTTAACCGATGGTTATTCTTGAAGTTAATAGCCTTCTTTTGGAATAAGTAAAATATAAAAATAAAATCATTCCAAATAATACAAATCAAACGCAATTTCAAAGTATTTATAACGCAACTATCTTCCAAATCAAACGCAATTTCAAAGTAATTAATATATTAGAAGGACATATTATATATATTTATCACTTTCTCAGAAGCTCGAATATAATTGTTGAGCACATAAAAATAATACAAGGCGGAACATAACACCAAACAAAGTAATTAAAATGAGTCGGGAATTTTTTAACCAAACAAAAATTATTATTCTTTTATGTAGTATTGGTCAGTAATGACAGAGCCATTTATGGATGTCTACTATAATTAATTACTTGGCACGTCTATTTTGTTTATTTATAGAATTTCTACTAGATATGGTGCATTCTAAAAATGCTTGACAAAATAATTCAGTGGAAGGTTCGTGCGCAATAGGCATTAATATCAATCTTGTTGATTTGCTTAATAATTGTGTGTATAAATTATTTAAGGGTAGTGATAAATTAACAAAAATTGTATACATAAAATTGGACATTTTAGGAATTTTACATCTATAATTACATTGATAATGATTAATTAGTTTATATATCACAGATTTACCCTTTCATAACTATTTAGGGAAAAATTAAGTTTGTTAATTAAATAACAACAGATTTAGGAAAGTATAAGTAGTTCTGCCTTAAAGCTACATAATTATAGATAGATCAAATGGATTCATCATATAAAATTTTAATTGAATAAATTGACATATAAAATTTTAGTCACTTAAAGATCGTCATATAATGTATTTAAATATTTAGGATTATCATCCAACTAATTATAATTTATTATTTCATTTTTTAGTATGCAACTAATTAAAGATTATTTCGATTTATTTATAATAAAAATAAACTAAAACTATAATAGTTATTCAAACCTAACTATTTCGTTGTTAAATGGAATAGTAACAAAATTATAAATAATAAATATAACTACTTGTAAATATACTTAATTAATTATTATTTTACATTAACAATATATTTATGATGGCTAATTCATTTAATATTTTAATGTATTACATAATTAACCTTCTATGATCAATTTGGAAAATTAAGTTTTCATAATCATCATTTACGCATTCTGTAGATAATTTACTATTCCTCATAATCAATTACGTAGATACCTTACATTAGTTGCATAATTTCTTCTTCCATCAATAAGAATGTGGATATTTTTTCATTCCACTTAATTATTTAGTGTTACCATTAAATAAAATAATTATAGTCATTTATATCAAATTATTTTATTATTAAAAAATTTTTAAAATTCCAATATAACAACACTACATCCATATATACTTAATTTCAAAGTGTTATCATCAAACGAAATCATCATAGTCATCAACACCAAATTATTTTATTCATATTAATAATTTTTAAATTTGTAAATTATAAAAATGACTACCGCAAATATACTTAATTTCTTAATTTTACCGTTCAAAGAAATAATAATAGTATGTCGCATCAAATTATTTTATTATTAAATAAGTAATTCTTAAAATTTTAAGTTATGAAAACAACTAATGTATATATACTTATTTCTTAGCTAATTGCTATCATCAAAGGAAATAATCATAGTTATTCGCATTTAATTATTTTATTATTAAATAATTCATAAATTTCTAGATATAAAAAATAAGATATGTCATATATACTTAATTTCTTAGTGTTAATATCCAAAAAAAATAATATTAGTAATTCGCATCTAATTATTTTAATAAATATTCTTAAAATACCAAGTTATGAAAACAACCATATTATACTTAATTTCTTTGTGTTATCATCGAATAATTTAATAATAATATTTCACATCCAATTAGTTTAGTATTAAATTCATTCTAAGTTATATATGCATATATATACTTAATTTGTTAGTGTTATCATCCGACAATTTAATGATAGTCATTCACAATCCAATTATTTGATTATTAAATAATTTATAAAATTCCATGTCACATAAACATCTACATATATTTATATACACTTAATTTCTTAGTAATATCATCAAATGAAATAACCATAGTAATCTGCATCCAATTATTTTATGAATAAATCATTTTTGAATTTCTAAATTATAAAAATGACTAAATGCTTTTAAATGTTACTATTTCACATCCAATATTTTTTATTATTAAATCATTCTTAAAATTATAAACTATAAATATGACTATATTCATATATAGTATTTAATTTCTTAGTGTTATCATCCAATAATTTAATCATAGTCATTCATATCCAATTATTTTACTACTAAATAATATTTAAATTTTAAATTATAAAAATGACTACATACATATATATTTAATTTCTTAGTATTATCATCAAACGAAGTTATCAAAGTCATCCACATCCAATTATTTCACTATTATATATTTTTAAAATTTTCAAGTTATAAAAATGACTACATGATTATATAAGTATCATCAACCAACAAATAATATCGTAGTATTTCGCATCCAACTATTTTCTTAATAGAAATTATTTCTTAAAATTCTAAGTTATAAAAACGACTACATGCATATATAATTTATTTCTTAGCGTTATCATCCAACAATTTACTTATAGTCATTCACATCCAATTGCTTTATTATTAAATAATTTTTAAAATTTTAAATTTCAAAAGAGACTATGTGCATATATAATTAATTTCTTAGTGTTATGATCAAACGAAATAATCATAGTCATTCACATCTAATTATTAGATAAATTTTAGAATTCTAAGTTATAAAAACGACTAACTGAATATATACTTAATTTCTTAGTCGTACGATCATTAAATAAAATAATCATAGTCACTTGCATCCAATTACTTTATTATTAAATAATTTTCTAATATCTAATTATAAAAAAATGATTACTTCATATATATTTAGTTTCATAGAATTATCATCTAATGAAAAAATATCATTATATTACATCTAATTATTTTATTACTCATTAATTAATTCTTAATATTCTAAGTTATAAAAACGATTGTAGCATATATACTTTAGTGTTATTATCCGATAAATAATAATACTCCTAGTTCTATTTATATTCAATTATTTTATTATTAGATAAATTTTATATTTTAAGCAAATAATAGTGTTATTATTCAATTTCTTTTAATTTAATTATGAGATTTCCCCTTAAATGAATGGCACCGTTGTTTTTAACTGATCATGCATATTTAATATTTTACCATAAATCAACATTGTAATTTGATATTGATTAACTTTACAAATATACTAAAGAAAGGGTAATTAGTAAAGAAGGAATAATAAATAAGAAAAACCGTTTTAAATAAAAACCGATTTAAAATTTAAGGGTATTTTATATATACAATTTTGTTAATTTATCTCTACTCATTATTTAATGATTTATTTCACGTTGCTTTGTTAGTAGGATTTATGTCACTTGCTCAACACTATAAATAAGTCTCAACAAGTTAGTGCTAAATAAAAAAAAAAACTCACTTTCATATCAAACGCAATTTCATTTACCTTGTCAATTTGAGGGCTATGAAATCCACCAAAATCACGGTAGCTTTCGTTCTCTTTCTCACCATTTTAACATTTTCAAATGCAAAGCTAGGGCATCTAAAGGAGACCAAACGAACGGTCGTTATATAGGGCACCTCCGGCGACGAAAACACAACCATGACGGACCCACCGAATGGCAATGGGAATGATACTGTGACAGAGCCTCCGATTGGGAATGGGAATGGGAATGGTACTGTGACGGAGCCTGAATGAGAATGCTAATGATACGAACTCCCAAAGGTTGACCCAGCGGCAAAGCCAAGAATTTTAAAATGAGGGGCCCAAATTATCGTCAATATTTATAGGATTTTTTCGATGTTAGTGACATCGGAAATTCGAAATAATCAATATTCAATTTTTATGTAAATATTGTATAATGGATGGAAACAAATTTTTTATAATATTTAAATGTCACCATAGAAAACAGCAATGAAAATATAAATTATAGTACTACAAATACTAGAATAAAATAATTATTATTTCAAAAAATTTTTATGAATATAATCATGGAAGAAAACATTTACGAAATGATAAAAAAATTAAATTTAATAGTAATTGTTATGTGGATTTTAGGAAGTGTCACGAGATGGCCACATTCTTGAGTGTCACTAGATTTTAGGAAGTGTTGTTATGTGGATTAAAGTAGAGAGGAAAAAGGTAGTTGAATATTTTTATGAGGAGAGAGGAGGTTATTTTCAAAATTGGAAAGTGGCCATCTTAATTGGGACTAGGCCTGTAAATTCGGGTACCCGCGGGTACCCAAACCCAAAAATTCGGGTATCCGAACCCGTAATCTCAAAAATATCATACCCAATACTCGACCCGTATTTGAATTCGGGTACCCTAATACCCAGTGCGGGTACCCGAACCTAACTAACCGGGTACCCATAAAATTGAAATTAGTATATTTAAAATTTATTCTTTTATATAAATTATATTGTGATGAGAATAGAAATTATTAAAAATAACAAAATAACACTATTTATTGACTTTTGTTAAAAGTCTAAACTTCGTTTCTAATGCTTTAGCTTTCTCTAGATTACGATTTTATGACTATATATGTATATAAAAGACATTAGACAAATAGACACTACTTAATTTTAAACTAAAGAAATTTTTGGCATAAATCTACATGTGATTAAATAAATTTACCCTAGATTTACCCTACGGGCCATAGGCCCTATACTAAATAAAAATATTTATACAAATACATAATTAATCGGGTACCCTAATACGGCTGTCGAGTACTCTGAACCCGAAAAATCCTAACATTAACTACCCAAACCCGTACCTGAACCCATAATTTCGGGTTTCGGGTACTCAAAACCCGTCGGGTATTGGGTCGGGATTGGATATACCCGAAACCCGCGGACTAAATTTGCAGGCCTAATTGGGACAAACAAAAAATGAAAGGTGGTCATCTTGAATGGGACGAAGGGAATAGTTTAAAAGAGAACCAATAGAAATTATATTCTGACAAACACGGTTTTTGCATGTTTTAAGGACTGGATTTGACTCGTTTTAAATGCCAATCATGCAAATTATGTTCTTAAATTGCATATGTTATACATTTGGTATTTTTGATGTGTTTGTTGATAAATGATAGAAAAAAGCTGTAAAAAGGCCAAGGTGCAGCAGCCTCTGTTTGAGCCCATTCTGCCAGCGTTTTTGAAGTCCAATCAGTGCTTACTATATATCATTCTCTTTGTCTTCGAATCAGCTTCGCCTGCATATGTTGAACGTCTCAATCGGAGTTCTGTAGAGAAAGTTATGACCATTCTACGAACATTGCGCAGTGCAGTCAAAGCTCACGGAAATTAGGCGGAAATTCAAGGAAGGAAGAAATTATTGGTCAAATCTCTCCTATTAATTGAAGAATTCGAAAATAATATCTTTTATATTTCTTGGAGGATAATTTTTACCATGCCTAAACCTTTTTGCCACCTATAAATACCTCTTAACCTAATTCATCAATCTTCGTCTCAAGCCTCCAATCCTTCCCCCTCTACACATTCTTCCATTCCATCTTCCACTTACAATTCATCCATCTACCATTGGAGCGGAGCTCTGCAGATCCAAGCAAGAGAAGACTGAAGATTGAAGATTCAACCTTGGGTTTTATCGATTTCTTTCATGTCTAATACTTTTATTGTTTTTACTACTTGTCTATGAGTAGTTAAACATTTTTTTTAGATTTTTTGGGAAAAACTATTATGAACATGTTTTGATATATTGAATTGAATCTTTTCCTAGCTCTTGTGATTGTTTTGCTTGTTCTTGTGCTTTTATTATTCTTTTGTCTGGCTAACTTTAGAACTATGTCCGTTTAACTAGATTAATCGAGAGATAGCTAGTTTTACGTGGTAAAAGGAACGAGTACAACACATAGGTTTATCTGCACTTGAGATAGGGGACCCTTTTGGAGGGCTTGAGTCTTAAGAACTTAAGGAGTTAGAATCTAATCTATTAGAAGGAGACTTTGATAGTTAGAGTCTAATCTACTGCGTAGGTGCACTCGAAAGAGGGCTTATTCTAGAATCGCGACTTTCCTAATAATCATAGAGACACATAAAGGTAAAGATTCTGTGAGATTAGTGGTCGTAGTAGTTGGATCCTAAAACTCTACATTCTTTAGCCTGTTTTATATTATTTTATTCTTGTTTATTTATTTATGACTAGTTTATAAATCCAAAAAGCAAAACTCCGTGTCTCTATATGCGTAAGATCTCACATAAAATATGTAGCATGTCATTCCCCTATTAAGTAATTCATATTCAGAATTAAGGATAATCACATGCCTCATTTAATTTTGTCAAACCCTTAACTGTTGATACGCTCGGATTTTTGCACTATTTTAAGACCATTATTTGGTCCGTTTTCGATGTCAAAGTCACTCTACAAGTCCATTATTTGCATATTTTGTCTATTTTGGTATTTTAACGTGTTTTGTGAGAAATGTGCATAATTGAGCCGAAAAAGGGAGCCAAAACGCAAAGTCTGGAAATCTGGAGTCAGACGGCGACCGGCGACCGCCGCGAAGTTGTGCGGCGACCGCCGGCGCCCGGCGGGCAGTGCAGTGCAGCGGTCCGCGTCGGAAAAATACACTTGGAAGAGAAGTCTCGCCCGGCGACCGCCGGAAGTCATGCGGCGGTCCGCCGCCGAAAAACAGACTCTCTAGACTTCAACGCGGCGACCGCCGGTGAAGATGCGGCGGCCCACCGGAGAAAGGCGGCGAATCCGAGATGCCCTAGATTTGCTCCAAGATTTACTATATTTTGAAGATCTTTTCCTTCTACAACAATGATTGGCTTTCCCCGATAAATAAGACCTCAAGCTTCATCAAATTGGATAGAGTTTCTACTTGCAAAATAATTCATAGAGATCAAAAGCTAGAGTACTTCACTTGTGCAAGGAGTTGGAGAAGGATTTCAAGAACATCAAGAACGACAAGGATTCAACCTTTTATTTGCTTTAGTTTTATGTTCCAATTGTCTTCCCTTCAATCTATGTGTTTAGCTTATTTCATTATGTGTAACTAAACTCATAGGATTCTAGGGATGTGTTAGTAACAACTTTGGTTATACAATTCCAATTTTCTATTTAATATCCGTTTTGTTTTTACTTTGTTTCTTCCCTAAGTAGTTTTGATGCTACATGATTGAGTGACACAATCTTGTATGATTTAATATAGCTTGGTTCATAACTGTGAGAGAGTTCTAGCGAGTTAGATTCACTTAGCAGACTACAGTTAGCTTCCCTTAAAACGGCACTGTTAATTGAGAGTGAGGACTTTTCAAGGGTCTTAGGAGCTTTATGGAGTTACGTGTTATATTGACAACCCTAATTTTGTAATCAACGTTTGCATCGCATGAGCATAAGCTAAGTGCACTGGCGTACGCAGCTCATAACAAGGGGGTACAAATGTACCCCCAAAATAATTTTTTCTTAATGTAATATATATATTGAAATTACAAAATAGACAAGTACTCTAGTGGTTGCTGAAGCACTTCTCCATAGGATTCACCCGAGTGCGAATCCTCATCTTTGGCGTATTTTGCTTTTAATACTTATAAATTCAAGGATGAATTCAGAAGTTCAAGTAGTTTACACTTTTTATTCTTTTATTCTATGGTTATACTAGCTGTTTTTATGTGGTACTCTAAGTTTAATTATGTTGTAAAATAACTTTAAATTTGAATATTATAAGATGTAATTTTAAATATTATTTTATTTTAAATATGTTATACTCTCCTCCGTTCTATAATAGATGTCATTTTTTTTTGTCCCACAAAAATGTCATATTTTCTTCTTCTTTTTTATGGAAAAAGTTCTCTTTCTTATTAATAAAAATATACTATTTTCTCTCTCCACTGACACACAAAATAATATAAAACCCCGTGATATTACGCAAGTGTACCATCTATTTTGGGACGGAGGGAATATTTAACATAAAATTCGCACCCCCGATCCAAAAAGTCTGGATTCGCCACTGGCTAGGTGACTCGTCCTGTCAAAGTAATAACTGTGCTAGGGTATTGTAGTTTGGAATTTGTATAACCATAACTGTGAACACACATCCCTGGAATTCCCTTATCTCTATATTTTATCTCGTGATTTATTTGCATCTAGTTGTTATTTGCTTTTGAATATTTTCTGTTTTTAAAAGTTTTCAAAATCTTCTGTTCTTTCAGATAGTAATTAAGTTTTAGTAGAGGATAGACACTTTGTGTTTGCCTTCCCCATGTTCGATATCCCGGTACTGACCTTTAGCTATACTATATATACTCTGTATACTTGCAGGTTTATTTAGTGCTAATAAAAAGTGCATCAACTGTACAATATTAAAATAAAATTTTTAAAAATCAAACCAAATCACGAAAATCTCAATTAAAAATTGAAAGAGATGATTTTTTTTTTATATTTTTTTTATTTTTATAAAATAAACTCCTATTGAGAGTCAAATCAAATCACGTAAATCTCAATTAGAAATTGAAAGAGAGGATTTTTTTTATATATAAAATAAACTCCTATTGAGAGGAGGAAATTACAACTAATGTCAAGAGGACTCAAATTCGGCACCTCATACAATAATGTCTAAGCTCATTGCCGCTAGGACAAAGGCTCGGAGAAATTGAAAGAGAGGATTTGAACGTATGTTGCGTGCATGTATCCCTTTCATTAGTATATGTTAGTACTATTTTCCAAAATACTATATATTCATATGTGCTAGTGGAATGTCGATCCTATAACCAACGCTAGTACCCATTATGATGATGTGTTAACACAATCCTAGTTAGATTGAGGAAATGTAGACATAAAGTATAAACAACACTTAAGCTAAGGTGGGAACTAAAGTCTAAAAAAAATAATCAAACTAGGAATACAAGGGACTATTGCCCAATTGGAGTGGATAGGGGAGGTGGCTGTGGTTACGCGACTTTAAAGACTCTTCCGTACAACCACGCAAGTAACTATGCCGTTATCCAATGCAACGTTACCACACGCCACATTCCACAATAAGGTTATACTAAAATTTCAATCCAAATTAAAATGACAACATACCATCATTGAGGATCCTTAGATTTAGGAGCAGATTCAACTTTAGTCTGCCACGTGGCAGACTTACTTGTCTATGTATCACATATTGCTTGATTATATGTGATTTCGTTCGCAGATTGCTTGGAACCATATGCCAAGTTGCTTGACTATGTATCATAGATTGCTTGTCTATGTTTCGTAGATAGCTTGCTTTGATTGTTATATTAACCATGATGTCACCATAGTGATTTGGTTTCCGATCACTGTTGCTTGGAACCTTATGTTGAGTTGTTTGTCTATATATCGCAAATTGCTTATCTATGTATCACATATTGTTTGTCTACGTTGTTGTCACATTGTCACTTTAAAAGTGGTGTCAACACACCCCATCTATATATACTTACCAAAGAACAATTTTCTTTTGTAGTGGAATTTTCGTCTTATATGTTAATGTCATCAATAACAACATCGTCTATCAAAATGAATAAATTCCGAAGCTCAAATTTAATTGTTTTGGTTGGGTGTGTACTTTAATTTTCTTTTCAATTATCTTGGTGTAAATTAATGTGACTGCTGTCGATCTTAATTAAGTGTTTATGCAATACATACTTTATTGCAATTCGTTAATCGATATAAAAAAAATTATTATATCATAATTATTGTTATTAATTGATAAAAAAAATCTTCTTTATATCATAATAATTGTTATATTACTATCAATTTAAATTATGTTGACATGTTTAATATATACCGAGTTATTACTTATCAAACTTATTAAATTTAGCAAATTTTCGTTCTAAAAACCATATGATCTCGTTTAAAGATGTTCCAACTACTCCTCCGTCCCCTTAACTGTCCACTTTTACTATTTTCGTCCTTCCCTCATCAATTGTCCACTTTCACTTTTTACAATAAATGATAAGTGAATCTCATATTCCACAAACTCATTCAACTCACATTTTATTATAAAACTAATATACAAAAGTGGGATCTATATTTCACTAACTTTTTCAATCCATTTTTCTTTACATTTCTTAAAATCCGTGCTGGAACCAAAGTTGACAATTAATGGAAGACGGAGGGTGTATATTTTAATGGCATTTTTAATAAATTGGTTTGGTTATTAATATTATCAAATTAAACAATCATATTAACGAACCTTATACGAGTCCCTTTAAAGATGCTCCAACAAATTTTTAATACTACTCCCTCCGTCCCGCTTTAGCAGTCCCATTGACTTTTCTGCACTCATTTTGTAAAAATGATAATAAATAATTAAAGTGAAAAAATAATAAAGTAAAAAATAGAATAATATAAAGAAGAGTCTTATCTACCTTATTCTATTTTTTATTTTATTATTTCTACACTTTAACTATTTATTATCATTTTTACAAAACGAGTGCAGAAAAGTCAATGGGACTGCTAAAGCGGGACGGAGGGAGTATATAATTTGCCTTTAGTCCCTTTCCTACAATATACTCCTTCAATGTTAAGCACTAAAATATACTATAATGTGAAACACAACATCAAATTAATTTAAACTAATTGGAAATTAAATATCTTAAATAAACAAAAATATTACTCCCTCCGTCCCGGAGTATTAGACTCACTTCTTTTGGGCACATGATTTAAGGAATTGATATTTAAATAGTTAAAATGGAGAAAGTAAAGCATGAGAGAGGGAAAAAGTAGGAGAGAGAAGAGAGAAAAAAGTAGGTGGAGAATAAAATAAGATAGATGTTTTTTGCTAAAAAAGGAAATGAGTCTAATATGTTGGGACATCCCAAAAAGGAAAGTTGGTCTAATACCTTGGGACGGAGGGAGTATTCCGTATCTTTTATCTCGTGCTATTGATCGCCGTTAAGGATGTCAACTATAATTAGTTGGCGGATCGTGTTTATTAATATTTCTACCAGATATAGTGCACTATAAATATTTCACAAAAACAGTGGAAGGTTCTTGCAGGAAGTGAATAGGCATTGATGTCAATCTTGATTGCTTAACTAAGCACTACAAGTCTATAAATAAGTATAGACAAGTTATAACCAAATCACAAACGCGAAAAAATCGTCAATAAAGGTGATAAAATATTTTTCTCCATCAAATGTCGAGACATCAAAAGGTCCGCAAATATCTGTATCTATAATTTTAATGAGCTCATTGCTTCTTGTGACATTTTTAGTATTGTGTTTGGTTTGTTTACACTTAATACAATCCACACAAACGGTAATGCTTGTAAAGTCTAAATTCGAATGAATATTATCTTTTACAAGCCTCTTAATTCTTTCACTGGAAATTTGATCCAGTTCATTTATGCCATAAGAATGATAAATTCGAAATATTATCCTTTAGACGCTCCTTAGGTTGCAATATGAGCATAAGATACACCCATTCCATGCTCCTTCAGCTTTTGGTCCTCCTAGACCAATACGTTTCCTAATTATTTAAGAGTCCACTTATATTTTATAGTGAACGGATTCGGAATGGTCTGAGGATATAATGAAGTTAGGATGAATTGGACAAAGAAATCTTCATCCACCTGTAATCCTAACTTTTCTAGCTTAGAAGAGGTGTTATTTATGTTCATCACATGCTCGTACATAGTCATCATATTGCATGCTTATGAGATCCTTCATAAGTTTTTCTGCAAGAGAGTTATATGCAGTTGAGAAACGATCCTCAACATTCTGCAAACATTCTTTTGCAATGTCAGTCGTTGAGAGACTTTATCTACAACGAATATTCTAATGAACTATAAACTTAGTCCTGTTAGATTTTCCCAAGCGTTATGGGCAATCAGTCAAACTACTTTGATCTTAAGATCATTGACTTATTATTCAACAGTGTTAGGTCCAAGTCCATTACATCAAGAGTGAACTAAAGTTTCTCTTTCTATTCAGAGAAGTTAGTTCCATTAAGTGCGGGAAAATTTGAGATAAACATACTAGTAGAAAAAAAAAAGATGTTTTACATTATAGGAGCAATTAAAAGATCAATGCTCACATATAAAAGCTTTGAATAATAACACAAACATTAATTTGAAAACTCATATCATGAGGCAATTATGAAAACTCCTTTGGATAGTCTTCATACAATAATAAAAATCATGCTTTTAATATCCATATCTTAGTTCAATAATTGAGTAATAATAAATTGGCGTTACCTTTGGGTAATCGACACCAATTTATATCAATAACTCCATTAGTGTTCATTATATCTTAAAGACTATTTCCTTTGGGAATCTAGACCTTTTATGACAAACAAACTATTTAGATAATGAATAGACACAACAAGCATGATGATTAATTGCATAAATAGATTTTCATATCAACTTGATTATAAACTCTTCTTATTTTACCTCACTTTGGTGATTGCAAAATAAACATTATATAATCAAGAAAGTATAGTGATTAACTGTTTAAGCATATTTTCATTTAATTTGATTATAAACTTTTATTGTTTTACCTCACTTTGGTGATTGAAAAATAAACATAATATGATCAAGAAATACAAGGGACTAGTGCCCAATTCGAGCGGGTGAAGGAGGTGGCAGTGGTGGGAGGCACGGGAAAATTTTGATTGACTCGTGGTTACGCTACTTTCGAGACTCTTTCATACGACCATGCAAGTCACTATGCCCTCATCCAATGCAATCTTACCGTGGTACACATCTAGATATACTTGCCAAGGAAAATTCTCTTTTGAAGTCCAATTTTTGTCTCATATTTCAATATCATCAATTACAACATTGTCTATCAAAATGAATAAAATTTGTAGCTCAAATTCAATTGTTTGGTTGTATTTTCTTTTCAATTATCTTGGTTGTAAATTAATGAGACTGTCGTCGATCTTAATTAGTGTTTATTAATTGAAATTCGTTAGTTGATAAAAATCTTCTTAATATCATAATAATTGTTATGTTATCAGTAGTATATCTAGTACTATTATTTTTATAAGCACTAGACCGTTGTGATTCACTAATTACTACCTTTTTATGCTTTGGACAGAGAGATGGTCAATTTTTCCAAACCAACAGAGAGAAAAGAGTTTCTAAAATTAGAAAGTGCATATTCTTAAGAGACGGACCAAAAAGGAAAGCGTGCATATTTTTGTTGGATGGAGACGGAAAAAAAAATTCCCTAGTCTTGACATACCAAATATCATGATGAGTTGGTATGTCCAATTAATAATTTTTTTTACAAGTGGAATTCTAGGTCATATTTTAGTTATACATGGAAACTAATAATATAAATCCTAAATTCATTCATTATTTTTAAATATGGAAATTTCTCCAAAATATTTTAGACCTGCTTTATATACTCTCAAATCAAATGATTATTAAGGGAGTACTATATACGTGCAATTCATGTCTTTACTATTTTTTTATTTTTTTTATTATATACGTATTAAATTTCTTGAATTTTATGTGCTATTAAAAAATTGAAAATAATATACTCCTATATGTTAACAAAATTTAAGTTAATAGCCACACTTTATTATTTATATATAATTTATATTTATATTTACAATCACTTAATAGTTAAAAAAATAAATGCATGCCATAAAATTCCAATTTAGTGATAACACAATGATTAATTTTTTGTTTTAACATGAAACAATGGTTATTTTTGTGCATAGAAGAAAATTCTTATATATATACACGTGATCATGTAAACATAAATTCTATATGGTTATTAACTTAAATTTTGTTAGCAAATTACCTATTAATTATTTTCAGTTTTTTAATTATAATGTTTATGGCTTGTAAAGCTCAAGAAATTTCAAAATAATAAACTAAAATAGCATAGGATATACAATTGTACGCTTATATATTACTCATTATAAATACAATCAGCACCTGGGGAGTATGTATATACGGAAGGTCTAAATTATTTTGGAGAAATTTCTATAGTTTAAAGTAGTGAATGAATTTAGATTTACAGGTCACTAATTTCCATGTATAATTAGAATATGACCTTTTTACAATTTCATTTGTCAAAAATTATTTGACAGACGTACCAATTCATCATGTCATTTGGTACGTCAAAGACTAGTGAATTTTTTCTTACAATAATCCATCATCACAAAATACTCTATACCAAAAAATAGAAACGATGATAAAATAGATCAGATTAGATTTCTTTATGAAATTAACTTTATTCATAGTTGTAATTTTCATCAGACTTAAAACGCATGTCAGTCTTGCGATCACTTTTGGAAGTAAATGAAGTGATTGTTAACCTCTGTTTTTGCGCCTAATCGAATTTTAGAGTATTGAATTACAAATAGATTTGATTTGACAAAGACGAATATAGGATTTATGAATTTTCTTTAGGAAATGAAATGGAGTACATGAATGATGAGTACTAAAACTACACCATGAAAAATAGAGCTAGTGCGTTTTCACAAAATTGCTATCACAAATGTTGAAGTTATACAAAATATACATATTTTGGGCTTCTTCTTCGCAAGCCCAAGAATGCCCTTTTGGGGCCCTCTTTCTAAAGCCTAATTACCGATTTTGGCCCAATAGCTCAAAGGCCAGCCCATCCTTCTTCTTCCCATAAAAGACCTGCAACGATCAAACAAAATCAATTAATCTTGTAAGATACCAAAATCAGCAACCGACCAAACAAAAGAAAGTTCCTTTTCAATAATAATAATAACAATCTTTACTTAAATTTTCAAATTAAATGTCATTTTAATCTCTTGATAATCATTTTCTGGATGTTTATATACAACATTCATTTATAATTCCATGCGATTTCATTTCTTCTGCTATGCATGTTGTTAGCTATTAGCATCAAGTTAAAAAAAAAACATTAAGTTAAACAATTGAAGTTGTAATTTTGTTAATACTAGTTTTAGAATCTAACCTGCTAATATGGTTCAGGATCGTTCAATGGAGTTTGTGAATATTCAATTTCATAAAATTTACCACAACCATTACAAATCTTGAATTATGTTCTTTCCTTATTTTTAGTAAGATTATAGGTATCTATATATGATACAGTACTGATTATTTTTCAAGATTATTAATTATTGATTTTGGTAGGGATGTCAATCGGGTCACCCGCTCGGGTTTGGGCCAACCCACTCGGGTTGTCGGGCTATTTGGGTGCGGGCTATTCGGGTTATGAATGTTTCGGGTTATGAATGTTTCGGGTTATAAATTTTCGATCCTAACCCTAACCCGCCAGGTATCGGGCTAACCCATCGGGCTATTCGGGCCTAAAAACTTTCCAAAATGATCTATGGTAAATTTTCCTCTATAAAATGATATTAAATTTTAGATATTTTTTCTTTTGTAGTTTTATAATCATATAAGATCTTCAAATTTTCATAGTTTTCTTCAATAATTATTGGAGAGAAGCATTTATCTTAATCAACTACAACATAAACAAAGATAAATAAAAAATAAATCAATCAATTTGAATATAAGCTTGTGTTCGTGTCATTATTTTGGCATTGTTCATAATTAATTCTTTATAAAAATTAAAAATCATACCTTACATGATTTATTATTAAAATGATAAATATATTGAGATTTTGATGGGTTAGTTAATTTTGTTGGTGATAAGACAATAATGGCAAATGATGGGACGATGAAATAATAAGTTGATATGGAACTTGAAAGTTTATAGTGTGAGATTGAGTGGAAAAGTGTAGAATGAAGATTGAAGAGGACTAATGATTGTGACACATGAAAGTCAAAAATACAAAAAAAAAACCTCTAAAAAATAATATTTTTCAATTAAAAGTTGCAACCCGTCAGGCCGACCCGCAACCCATTTAACCCGTCAACCCATTCGGGCTAACTCGTTTAGCCCGTTTTGTATTCGGGCTATAAAATTATAACCCTAACCCACTAATTTTATCAGGCTATTCGGACCAATCCACGGATTTCGGGTGAATTGACATTCCTAGATTTTGGTACGATACTGGTTATTTTTGGTATAGTTTTAGTACGGTTTTCGCAATATTAGGTCATAATACCATAATATTTGTTATTCAGTTTATCTTACTCCCATAAAAATAAATCACTTTTATAATTTTTAAATATCCCATAAAATAAACCATTTCTATTTTAGGCAAGTATATGTTTATTTTATTACAAAATTAATAACCATTTCTATCAAATCCATCTTTTCTTATAAAACATGGAGTGCATTATAATATAGTCAAATATTCTGGAATAATGTTTTGGTCTCATTCATTAAGTTTGCAAATATTTTGAAGAAAACTGCCCCCAACGCTTTACTAAACGTGTCATTTTTAAAACTCCACGTATTACAACTTTTCTAATTTTCATTGTTTTTAAATCTCCTTGTGTTTTCTTAGTCCATAAAAATAGACCACTCGTATAATTTTATAATATCCATAAAAATTAACCATTTATATTTTAGGCAATTATATAATTTTTTATTATAAAATTAATAACCATTCAATTTTTTCTTACAAGGCATACCCACAATAAAAATGGATACTTTGTCATTTTTGTTTATCCCACAATAAGAGTCACATTTCATTTTTACCATAAATGGTAAGTATGTCTCACGTCAACTAACTCACTTCACTCACATTTTATTAAGATTTATGAAATTTTTTATTAAAATATAATTTTATAAATATTGGGTACTAAAAAGGTACGAATTCCATTTTTAGGTACTAATTTTATAGTTCATTCTTAAATTTATTACTCCATGTGTAATGACCTATATTTATAATGAATGGCAATATTAGAGTAATTGTTTTATAGATCATGGCGATCTGAACAACTTAATTAACTACCCCATATGTAAATTGTTTTATAAGGTTTTTATTTAGTGATATTAATGAAGTTGGATGCACGTAGGCAACAACTCAATCAAATAAAAATCAGATTATTTAAATTTCCCTTTTGAAATATTTTGGATATTAACGAAGTTGGATGCATTTGGATAACAACTCAATCAAATCAAAATCAGATTATTTATTTTCCCTTTTGATATATTCTGATCACCTCTTAAGGTTTTATATTCTTTTTTCCCACCAATTTTTACTTTGAAAATTTTCAATCAAATCTCTCATCCTTTAATTTAATTTATTTCAATTTATTATGGTTAAGAGTTCACTAATGCAAATTGATATATTACATTTTATATATCGATTTTTTAAAATAAAAATAAAATTTGGATTACTTTTAGCTACTGGCAACTTATATAATGTGTATATTAAGTAATTCATATTCAGAATTAAGGAAAATCACGTGCCTCATTTAGTTTAGTCAAATCCTTAACTCTACGAATACTAAAATTAAGTCTTTAAAAATCAAACCAAATCACAAAAATCGTAATAAAAAATTGAAAGAGAGGATTTGAACATATGTTGTATGCACGTATCCCTTTTATTATATGTTACTATTTTCCAAAATACTATTGATTCATACGTGGCAAGTGGAATGTTGATCCTGTAAGGAATGATAGTCATAGCACCCATTAAGATTATTACACTCAAAACTTTTGGCGATGTTGACACACTCTTAAATAGATGTGAGGAAATGTAAATACAAAGTATAAACAACACTTGAAGCTAAGGTGAAAATTAATGTCACAAAGAAATAATCAATCCATCTATAAAAAAAATGAGTATGAACTTTCTAGAGATTGTCCTTATACGTCATTTTATTTACAAACTTATACCAATTACACTAAATTATTAATTATGTGATTGCTTACTCTTCACTAACACTATTTACATAACTTTTATTTCTATCTCTCTTACTTTACCAATTTACTCTCTCCGTCTCCAAAGAATATGCACTTTGGGTTCGGCACAGATTTTAATGCAAAATTGGTAAAATAAGAGAGAGATAGAGAGAAAAAGTAATTAAAACATTGTTAGTGGAAAATTGGTCCCACCTCAATTGAAAGTGCATAATTCTTGTGGGACGAATTAAAAACGAAAGAGTGTATATTCATGTAGGACGAAGGGAGTATATTTTAAAATACGTGTTAAACTAAATGTTCATTCTTTTCAAGGACCAAGAGAGTATTTATTTTCATATGTTATCAAAGAGCAGAAAACGTCATGTTATTCTGTGTACTAATTCCTTGATTTATTTAAATAAGAGCATCTCCAATGGTACTTCGGCCAGAAATCGGCCAGCAGTTTCTCCCTCTGCCACGTCAGCAGCACTAAAAATCCACCTGCCACATCAGATTTAGGCCAGCCATAGGCTAGCCGCAATAAAAATAATTCAAAAAATACTACATTTACGGAATTAAAATCACAATACGGAATTAAATTTACGACATATATACGGGAAAAATTCGTTAATTTTATTTAAATAAAAAAAAAGTACATTAACTAAAAATCAAAAAAATTACATAATAAAGAAAAATCCGGGCTTCCACACACGAGTCACCGCCCCACTCTACTCCTCACTAATTTATTTAAAAAATACATTAAAAAATGTTAGTATGCCTTGAATCCGTTATAGTTTGCTCTTGTACAGAAATTTAGAGAGAGAGAAAATCGGGTTTATATAGGTTTTTTAAAAAAAAAAAAAAAAAATCGAAAACCGGCGCTGGCCGATCGCTGGCCGATCGGCACGCCACAATGGCGGCCAGCGCATCGGTCAGCCGCATCGGCTAGCGTCGGTCGATCGGCCAGCGGACGCCGAAATTTTGGCCGATTTTGCGCTGGCCGACTCCAATGGTTCGGCTAGCCGATCGACCAGCGCGACGAATCGGCTAGCCGACCATTGGAGATGCTCTAATCAAATCAAACATGATCAACAACGTTGGTCATTCATACACTCTTTTCATAACTTTCCACATGCCAAGGGAAAAAAAATATAATTCCACATTTTCTTTTCACGATAACTTAGCATTTAAAATGTAAACGAAAGTAGCGGGCGCTAGAGATTCAAATGACAGTCTACTTCTAAGATTATTCGGGCAAGCCCAATGCTACTGCGGTTGAGATAACCCGACAGTCAAACGGGCTGCTTAGCTTCACAAAATTCGGAGCCATCTTCTATACCGACGATCCAATAACCGAAGGACTCGAAGAAAGCTCAACCCAATTTGCTCGAGCGAAGGTATATATGTGACATCAGCCCTCGATGGGTCCAACACTCACGTCCTTATATCGATTGTGCTATTCAATGAAGAGTATAAAAGGTAGCAAACTAGAAATACAAGGGACTATTGGCCAATCCGAGCGGATGAGGGAGGTGGCGGTGATGGGAGGCACCATACAATTTCGATTGATTAGTGGTTAAGCGACTTTCAAGACTCTTTTGTACAACTATGCAAGTCACTATTTCGTCATCCAATACAACATTACCGCGCTACACATCTATATATAGTATTCCATCCGGCTCACAAAAACAGTCATATTTTGCCATTTCGGTCCGTCCCACAATAAGAGTCATAATTTAGTTTTACCATAAATAGTAAGTAGACCTCATATTCCACTAACTTATTTCACTCACATGTTATTATAAAACTAGTTTATATAGGTGGGACACATATTCTACTAACTTATTCAACCTACTTTTTCTTTACATTTCTTAAAACTCATGCCATAAATGAATAAGACTCCTATTACGGGACGGAGGTAGTACTGTATACTTACCGAAGAACAATTTTATGTTGTAGTGGAATTTTCATCTTATATGTTAATATATCATCAATTACAGCATCGTCTATCAAAATGAATAAATTTTGTAGCTCAAATTTAATTGTTTTGGTTGCGTGTACTTCAATTTTCTTTTCAATTATCTTGGTGTAGATTAATGTGACTGCCGTCGATCTTAACCTAAGTGTTTATGCAATACGTACTTTATTGAAATTCATTAATGGATAAAAAAATATTCTTTATATCATAATGATTGTTATTTTATTCTCGTTAATGGACAAAAAAAATCTTGTTTATACGTACCATAATAATTGTTATTTACTATCAATTTAAATTGTGTTAACATGTTTAATGGAGTATATATACCGAATTGATTAGTTATCAAACTTAGGGGTGTTGAAACGGGTAGCGGGTATCGGGAAACCCTCAACCCGACCTGCTACCCGCCGGGTAACAGGTACCCGCTATCCGATGATAATGGGAAACGGGGCGGGATCGGGTAGTTTGTTTTAAATTTTTGCGGGTATGGGTATACCCACTATCCGCGGGGGTATACCGTCAAACCCGATAATACCCGTTATTTTTAGGATTAGAATTTTCAAATATTTTGTTTTAGTTAGTTAGTTTCAAATCTATATATACTCCCCAATGATACACTTTATTTCCAATTATTATCCGCTGTCAAATGAAGGATTGCAAGATTGGTGAAAGTGAAACTTTTATTAGGTTAACGTAGTGTCTTTAGATTAGAGATTTAAAATATTTAGATTTTTCTTTGAAGTTATTTATATTTAAACTTTTTATGAAAGTGAATTATTTTTTATTTTATATTAAACTTTTGATTGGTGATTTAATTTTAGACATGCTTGATGTTTCTATCATATTTGCTTATTTGAAATTTGGATTTGCATTATATTTCATACGTAGTCATATTATATTTAAGAGATGAGAAATCACTATATTTGTGCATAGTTAATAGTTGGAAACTATGCAAATACAACAAAGTAAAAGTAATACAAATCTAAAATTTGTAGTGTAGCAACTAGCAACAATCCCAAAATTCATTTTAGAATTTCAAACATGTACATAAAATTATTGTATTAGATGAATAGCATTGATGATAAGCAAAAACTAAAAGCATAATACCATTGAATAATATAATACACAATTCAAATTATGTCTACGGGTTTGGGTACCCGCAACTGTGGGTTTGGGATACCCGATGCGGGTATGAGATTACCCGTTTAACTATACAGGTCGGGATTGGGTAGTATAATATTGGAGTTTTCGGGTACGGGTACTCGCAAAATCGGGTTTGGGTACCAGCGGGTACCCATTTCGACACCCCTAATCAAACTTATTAAGTTTAGCTAATTATCCTTCTAAAAAATATATGATCTCATTTAAAGATGTTCCAACAATACTTTTATGACATTTTTAATATACTGAATTGATTGGATTTTAAAATTACCAAATTAATCTAGTTATATATTAATGAGCCTTATATGAGTCCCTTTACCGATGCTCCAACAAAATTTTCGTAGTATATAATTTGCCTGTAGTACCTTTATATATTTACTCCTTCATTGTTGAGCACATAAAAATAATACAATGCGAAACGCAACATCAAATTAATTTAAATTAAATTCCCACAAAACTTTCATATATAATATACCTGTAGTCTCTTTCCTACAATATATTCCTTCAATGTGGATCACATAAATTATGGAGTAGTATAATGTGAAACACAACATCGAATTAATTTAAACTAATTGGAAATTAAATATCTTAAATAAACAGAAAATATTACTCCGTATCTTTTATCTTATACTATTGATCACTAATGACAACGATTTAAGGATGTCAAACATAATTAGTTGGCAAGTCAGTTTATATTATTGATTCTACCGGATATGGTGCACTTCAAATATTTCACAAAATACTTCAATGGAAGGTTCTTGCAGAGAGTGAATAGGCATTGGTATCAATTTTGTTTGCTTTACTAAACACTATAAATAAGTCTCGACAAGTAATAACCAAATCACAAACAAATTAAATACAATCTTCATTTACCTTTTCATATTTGAAGAGTATGGCATCCATAAATATCACGCTATCTTTCGTTTTCTTTCTCACAATTTTTACATATTCAAATGCAAGACTAGGATATCTCAAGGAGACCAAACGAACGGTCTTCGTCTATGGCAATTCCAACGACCAAAACACGACCACGATGGAGCTACCGAATAGGGATGGTAATTGGAATGATACCGTGACGAAGCTGAAAACGAAGGACGACGAGCCGGAAGGGAAGGACGACGAGCCTTTCGAGTGGGTCATTGAGCCGGATGGCAAAAGGCGTCGCGTCCGGCCCAACCGGAAGGACAAGCCCGACGAGCCGGAAGGGAAGGACGACGAGCCTTTCGAGTGGGTCGTTGAGCCGGATGGGAAAAGGCGTCGCGTCCGGCCCAACCAGAAGGACAAGCCCGACGAGCCGGCAGGGAAGGATGACGAGCCTTTCGAGTGGGTCGTTGAGCCGGATGGGAAAAGGCATCGCGTCCAGCCCAACCGGAAGGACAAGCCCGACCAGCCGGAAGGGAAGGATGACGAGCCTTTCGAGTGGGTCGTTGAGCCGGATGGGAAAAGGCGTCGCGTCCGGCCCAACCGGAAGGACAAGCCCGACGAGCCGGAAGGGAAGGTCGACGAGGCTTTCGAGTGGGTCGTTGAGCCGGATGGGAAAAGGCGTCGCGTCCGGCCCAACCGGAAGGACAAGCCCGACGAGCCGGAAGGGAAGGGGAAGGACAAGCTGAAAGGGAAGGACGACGACACGAAGGTTGGGCCAGATGGGAAAAGGCGTCCCCGCCAGCCCAACAGGAAGGACGAGCCGGAAGGGAAGGACGAGCCCGGCCAGCCCGACGTGCCGGACGAGCCCAATGGGAAAGACGATGAGCCGAAAGGGAAGGACCAGCTGAAAGACTAAACATGAATCGGCATCGCCTACTCCACTAGATGCCATATTGTATCACTTCGTCATCTCTAAAACTGTGTGAAATTATTTTTTCTTGATTTAGTTTATGTGATGCGTGTAATCGAGTCAGACATGAGTATAAGTTCCAATTCAGGTTTTCTTTGTTGGTTCTTTTCCGAATTACAAAATAGAGTCGAACCGCGACCTAATTAATGAAATAAAATGACGTACTATCCCTTGTCATTCTTCCCTTCAAACCTTAATTTATCCTACAAACATTATTTACGAAAACCTAAGTGAATCCTCCTTACCGTCGGTGAATTATCGTTCCATTTCACTTTGCCTCCCGCAGTTAATATGAGCATTAGGGACCCTTGTAGGCTATCTCCAACCATTTTCATCAAACTCAAACTCATTTTTAGTTAAGTTACTTCAAAAAGTAATTTTACTTCGTCCATTTACAACAAACTCAAATTTTACACTATTTTGAGTATATCTCATAATTTTTTTGCAGTAGCTACAATATACACACACACTCCGTATATGGTATTATTTCGTAGAAAATAGGTTTGGGGTTGCAGTACGACAAAAACAAAAGTTCTATACTAAAATTGAGATTTGATATATGATTGAAGATGGTCATTAACTTCTCCAGGTTCGGTGTAATGTTTTGCACCAATGACCGATTATCTATGAAGTCAAAGAAGGCTTAGCCTAATTGCAAGAGGTTAGGGCCGCGCCGACGTAGGTTTTTAACATAATGTTGCAAATTTGATGGCGCGACAATTTTTTTTTTTTAATGTCTGCAGGATATGATGTACTCTAACTCTTTGACGAAATGATAGTATTGATATCAATTTTGATTGCTTTCCTTATGATTTTTATTTAAATACTTATAAAATAATGCTACTCTCGTATACACTTTTGGTTGGGCACAAATTTTAATACATAATTAGTAAAAATCAAATAAAATAAAATAAAAAGAATTAAAGTATTGTTAATAAAGAATAAGTCTCAACTCATTAGGCCACCAGCAATACCGTCTCTTATCCATATCTTCTAGTCACTATTCATAGACTCCACACCACTTTTTACTCAATCTCTTAATTATAAGACAGCATGTGCAACCCTCATCTCTCAACCATCTCTTCCTTTCACTATTCATGGATTCCATTATTTAATTTCTACTTAATTTATTTATTAATTTATTAATCATAAATTTTAATTAAATAAAATATAAATATAATTAAATTTAAGATTCATTAAAAATAAAATATTAACATGTAAATTAATTTTTAAAAAAATTTAAAATATTATTCAAATTAAAGTCACAATTCATGGGTCACGCTATTTAATTTCTATTTATTTTATACTTCAATTTATTTATTGTGAAACACAATTAAACAAAATTTAAATCTAATTAAATCATAAATACAAACATTATTCAAATTAAATTTTATATTATTATAAAAAAGATATGCAATTAGAAAAGTAAAGCATAAAAAAAAGAATAAAAATAAGAAAAAGTATATAAAAGTCAGAACTAAAACCAAAATGTTGAGTCTGATGTTTGAACCCATAAACTCTAAAATTTTTCAAGACATGTTACCAGGGAAATCTTTGACTTTATACTGTAATCAAACAGTACTATGTAAAGGAACAAAATATCCATATTTTAAGTGTAAAGTTAGTTGTCCTTCGAAATCACAATGAAATTTCGAATTGAAAAATCTATCTATAAATCAACTATTTGTCTAACATCGTAATCACAATGAATATTGGAGTTAATTATCTCTTTATGAAAGGTTTGCTCAATCAATGCAAAACTTGTTCCTCTAATGTTAGGCTTATACACTACAAAATATAATCTTCCACTAATTCATGGATCTCTCTTTTAGTATGGATCATTGTGAAATTAAATTTTTTTTATTTATTTTAAAAATATACTTTTCAAATAAAAATTGATTTTTATAATTCAAAATAGAATTTTAACTAAAATATACATTAAAAATAGCCTTTTTAAATATAAATTGATTTTTAATTAAAATCCATTTTTAAAATCACCGCCTGCAAAGGAGGATGGGGGCACGTGGCGTGCTATCCGCCAACTTCCCCTACTTAGCGAGCCCCTTTGTGAGATGAGACGTCCGTAACGCTGGCTCATCTTGGCAAGAAGAATCCGAGCCTGTAACGAGTTGCATTGTGGGTGCCCTTAAAGAGAAAAGAGTTTTTAAAATTTGAAAGGACATACTCTCTTGAGATAAGGGAAGTAGCTAGCATCTATAAATTCTTATGGGTTAAATTTTCTTTGCCCGAAAGCTTGATCGGATTTATTTAGTGTCAGACTAGAGTGCACCAGGTCTCTGATTTTGGGATGCGAGTCTAGGCCGATGTTGTATTGTTGGGCTAGTTTAAATCATAATTGGGTGGAAGTTAATTACTTCTATAAATTGGACAACAGGTGATGCTATCATGTTACTTGAACTCTCAATCTATTAACGAGTAGAATAGAATTAAGCATTACTCCCTCTATCCGCCATTTATAGTCTTATTTTGACTTATTACGAGTTTTAAAAAATTGTCTGCCATTTGAAGAAAAATGCGAAAATGAGTTAGTAAAAAGTGGATCCCACTTTTATATATTAGTTTGATAATAGAATGTAAATGTAATGAGTTGGGTGAATGGTGGGTCTCCTTATCTAAAATGAAAATAATCAAATGAAACTTTAAATCACGGACATCCCAAAATAGCAAAATGAGATAATATTTCATGGTCGGAGGGAGTATCTTTCTTCTTCTACTCTTTTATCTTGGTGGGCCTGTTTCTTTCATTTGGTGAAATTTGAACTAAAGTATCCACTTTGGGTTCCTATTAATAGATTTGGGCCTTTAGAGTGTTTTGGAGCAACAATTTAATTTTTTTTGGGCCCACATGCTATGGAGTATTTTGGAGCAGCTATTTAATTTGTATAACTCTGGTATCAATGCTTAAAAAATCAAACTGAATCGATCGATTCAGTCGTGAGGCTTTAAAATTGTAACGCAATTGCGTTGCTATGAATCAGAAAAATCGATTGGTTTAGCCACAAATTGCCATCCAAATTGAACTGATTCACTATTTTCACTTTCAACTAATCAAGTAGAAGGACTCCTTATAAGGTCCATTATTACTCAAGCCGATATATCCCCCTTTAGGAAATTCATTTAATTATTTCATATCTATACCTTACCCAAATTTTATTTCTATTCTTGCTACACATATTTTACCTTCTCTGTTATAGTTTGTGTGATACACAAATAAAGAATCTTTCCCTTGTTTTTTTTTTGGATGTAGAACAAAATTAATTTCGAACTACGTAAATTCCTGTGTCTTTTTTCTTATTCTTAGCATATCGTTTTCTTGATTGATTCATAACAATAAATAGCTCAAATTAAGAGCATCCACAATGATGGCTAGCGCACCGACTAGCCGGTCGGCTAGCCGAACCATTGGAATCGGCCAGCGCCTTTTCAGCGAGAAAATAGGCGAGCGCTCGCCGATGCGCTGGCCGCCATTGCAGGCTCGCGATCGGCTAGTGCAATTTTTTATTTTTTTATTTTTGAAATTTTTTGAAACACTATATATACACAATTTTAGTTTCATTTTCATATGCACCACTTGTATTAACGAGTTTTCTCTCTCTCTAAATTTCTATACAAGAGCAACATCGAGCGATGGACAACAACAACGAGTCCAGTCCGGCGACGAGCAGATCTCGAGACTCCCACGGTACCCATGGGGTCTGGATGGGGGCAGATGGGCGGGATGGGCGGGCAGATGGGCCAAGGGTACTACACCCCTTGGCAACAATTGATGGGGTTGATGGCGGGCGCGCAGGGGGGGTGCCGGGTGGGGGGCAGGCAACGCCGGGGTGGGGAGGTATGCCCCAGATGCCACAGCAGATGGTACAATAGATACGAGGACGATGTCGGTATGGCAGGGAGGGATGCAGCCCGGTATGCAGTCCGGGATGCAGGGGTCACCGGGGGCGACACGATCTATCGTCCCACTCTTGATTCTTTGACGGCTTCGTCTCACACGTCGACCCCAGTGGAGACACAGTTCACTGGAGATGACCGTTTCTCATTACATGAGCTGGGGATCGATATCGGGGAGGCGGACACTGCCGTTCCAGCGGGGGAGTAGAGGGGCGTCGTCGGGCCGCGCCGAAGAATAAGAGCAAGGGGAAGAGCAAGGTGGTCGGCGAGTCGTCGCAGCCGGCTGTTGACGACTCGCCGACACGGAGGAAGTGGACGAAAGAGGAGTACGTCGCCCTGTCCAAGGTGTGGTTGTCGGTTTGCGACGATCCGCTGGTTGCGAACAACCAGCGGATCGTCAACATGTAGGCTAAGATTAGAGCAGCCTACAAGAGGTATTGCCCGCACGGAAAAGACTACAGCGGCGAGGAGTGCCGGAAGGGATGGGAACGCATCAGGGCCGTGGTCGGCCGATTTTCGGGGTTGTACGCCAACGCCCTCCGCATGATGAGTAGTGGGCAGACTGAGGAGGACTGCCGGAGGATAGCGAAGAGTCAATTCCCCAAGCCGGAGCTTTATATGGAGTTCAACTTTTGGAACTGCTATTTGGTGTTAAAGGACTTCGAGAAGTTCCGGGCGGGGGTCGACGCTGGGTGGCCGAAGAAGCAGAAGCTGAACTATTCCGTCGATTACAGCGGCAGCAGCAGCGGTTCCCACGACCTCCCCCCGGATGCTGAGGAGTTTCCGTCCCCTCCATCGTTTGCTTGCCGCACTCGCCCGGTTGGCCAAAAGCAGGCGCAACGGGCAGCGAGGGGATCCTTCCCCCTATCGCCCCAGGATGTCCACTCGGCAGCTCCCGCCTCCCCACCCGCGTACACCTTCTTCTTGCGTCAAAAAATGCGGAAGCAGATGTACACGATCTTCCAAGATTGGAGGACCGCCACTGACCCCACGGAGAAGAGGTTTTTTCACTCGATGCTCGAGAGCATGCAGGTCGATTTGGATGCCGTGAAGGCACAGATGGGGGGCTCAGATGCGGGCTCAGATGCCACCGATGTGGAGGTCCCGGGTGGCGGCGGCGACGACGGCGACGAAAGTAGAGAGAGGGGGCTCGTGTGTGGAATCCCGGTTTTTTTTTTTAATTATGTACTTTTTTTTATCTATGTATCTTTTTTTTAATTTAAATGAAATAAATGAATTTTCCCGTATATGTCTCGTAAATTTAATTCCGTAATTTATCGTAAATTTAATTCCGTAAATGTAGTTGTTTTTTAATTATTTTTATTGCGGCTAGCCTGTTTGATTAAAATGATGATGTGGCAGGTGGATTTTTAGTGTTGATGACGTGGCAGAGAGAGAGTGACTGGCATATGGCTCGTCTATTACCATTGTGGATGCTCTAATGGTTTGGTTGTGCTTACTTTGAATTTTCTTTTCAGTAATCTTGGCAGTAAATTAATGCGACTGCTATCGATCTTAATTAGAGCATCTCCAATGGTCGGCTAGCGACCGGCTAGCCGATTCGCGGCGCTGGCCGATCGGCTAGCCGAACCATTGGAGGTGGCCAGCGGGAAATCGGCCAAAATTTCGGCGTGGGCTGGCCGATCGCGACGCGCTGGCCGATGCGCAGGCCGGCATTGTGGCGTGCCGATCGGCCAGCGATCGGCCAGTGCTATTTTTTAATTTTTTTTTAATTTTTTTTTTAATTTTTGAAAAACTATTTAAACGCGAATTTCTCTATCTCTAAATTTTTGTACAAGAGCAACATCTATCGATGGACAACAACAACTAGCCCAATACAAAATTAAGACCTAAAACAGAAACATGTCATACTATAACGGATTCAAGTCATACTAACATTTTTTAATGTATTTTTTTAATAAATTAGTGAGCAGTAGAGTGGGGTGGTGGCTCGTGTGTGGAAGCCCGTTTTTTTTTTATTATGTAATTTTTTTTATTTTTAGTTAATGGACTTTTTTTATTTAAAAAAAAATTAATGAATTTTCTCGTATATGTCTCGTAAATTTAATTCGGTAATTTAATCGTGATTTTAATTCCGTAAATGTAGTATATTTTGAATTATTTTTATTGCGGTTGGCCTATGGCTAGCCTATGGCATGGCCTAAATCTGATGTGACAGGTGAATTTTTAGTGCTGCTGACGTGGCAGGGAGAGAGAGTGGCTGGCCTATTGCTGGCCTATTTAGCATTGTAGATGCGCTTATATGTTTATGCAAAAGTAATCTATTGCAATTCGTTAATCGATAATCAAATCTTCTTTTATATCATAATAATTGTAATGTTATTAGTAGTCTAGCTAGTATTATTGTTAATATTTTTTATATATTTTACATGTATTATTGCTTTTATACAGCTCTAGCATTAATACATTTAATAAATATTAAATGGATGCATGTGAGAAATTAATGTCAAGGTGGACTAAGTCGGGTATTTGAACAGGTCAGATTCACGATTCATATATTTCTCCATCTAACTGTAAATCATTAAATGTAATTTTCTTTTATTGGGAGAAATTAAATGGACAATTTAAGTACTTCTACTTTTAAAAAATTAGAGTGCTTTATAACAAATATCATCTAGTTCTTTTATTTGTTACTATAATAATTTTAATTTATGCAAGAAGTATGTTATCTTGTAGTAATAAGGATATGATTTCAACACAAACAAAAGCATGAACATTTAATTTTACCATTTTCCATGTGTTACTATACTTTTCTAATTAAAAGGGAGATGTTCTTCGTACAAGTCATCTCTTACAAATCCATCACAAAATTTAAATAAAAAAGTTACAATACTAGATAGCGCAGCATTAATTACTCCTTCCGTCCGCTTTAGCAGTCCCATTGACTTTTCTGCACTCGTTTTGTAAAAATGATAATAAATAGTTAAAGTGGAGAAATAATAAAATAAAAAAGAGAATAATGTAGATAAGACGTTTCTCTATATTATTCTCTTTTTTACTTTATTATTTCTCCACTTTAACTATTTATTATCATTTTTACAAAACGAGTGCAGAAAAGTCAATGAGGCTGCTAAAGCGGGACAAAGGGAGTATATTATAACTTCACTTCACTATCCCAACCACACCTTTTAATAACTCTTTAGAAACTAAAGATTTAAAAGGATACATAGAAATATCCTAGCTAAGTTGACCCATGTTTTATGTCTAAATAAGATAGAGAGAGATGAGTGTGTCGGTAGGCTTAACTAGATGAAATTTTACCATTTTAAACCCTAATCTGAATTGACTTTTTTTTTAACAATAAATGCTCTCCCGCCACTTCCCATCTGTTCAAACGCGTAGATGTAAGCAAGCAATGTGTGCATTAATTGGGGGTAGATGTGTAGATGAGTTAGTTTCTGTATATAATGGGCATGCAGAGTTGAGTGAGATAACACTAATAATAAACCTTGGTTTTTAGGGAAAATGGGGATTTCTCATAAATGGATGTGTGTAACGGCCCTTCTCATTGTCTTGGTGTTGAATTTGAGTGTAGAGATTCTTGGTGATGGGAAACTTGATAAGGAGGGTTGGAGAGATGATTGTAGGTATAGCCGGCGTGGCTGCTATGGCCGTGGCCGCGGTTGGGGTGGACGGGGAGGAGGTCGGGGAGGTTATGGTGGTCGTCCTGGTGGAGGACATGGTGGACGTGGTGGTGGTGTGGGAGGAGGCGGAGGCTTTGGTGGTGGTGGTGGAGCAGGAGGAGGAGGAGGAGGACTAGGTGGTGGTGGCGGTTTGGGTGGTGGAGCAGGAGGAGGTGGCGGTGGTGTTGGAGGCGGTGCGGGTGGAGTTGGAGGAGGGGGAGGAGGAGGCGGCGGTGGGGGTGGAGGTGGAGGTGGTGGTCTAGGGGGAGGATCTGGCCATGGTGGTGGATTTGGTGCTGGTGGGGGTGTTGGTGCCGGAGGAGCTGGGGGCGGTGGAGGTGGAGGAGGAGGAGGCGGTGGTGGCGGCGGAGGTTTAGGTGGAGGTTCAGGACATGGTGGTGGGTTTGGTGGTGGTGCTGGTGCTGGTGGAGGATTAGGAGGTGGTGCTGGTGGTGGCATAGGAGGTGGTGGCGGTGGAGGGCACGGTGGAGGAGTTGGCGTTGGTATCGGCATTGGGATTGGAGTAGGTGTTGGAGGTGGTTCTGGAACCGGCGTTGGAGTTGGAAGCGGCTCCGGCGGCAAAGGCGGCCCATGAACATAACTATGTTAATGCTTACTACATCACATTGGCATCAAACATTGTGATGTTTCTTATTTTCAAACTAGAATATTTCGTCTGTGAAAGTTGTATCTCTAGAGTTCCTCTGCATTATCAATTAATGCCTTCTATAACAACAAATAGAAGGTAGTAAATTTCATGCAATGAAAATATATCTTTTCTTGAATCATCTTCAACACTTCTCACTTGTCGTTCCAAACTAGATATGCAATTTATCTTAAATATATAGGAGTATATTATAATTCCATAAGTTCACTCTATGAATCCATATATTAATAAGTCGAGTACACAATTATTGACCTACCTATCTACTGAAATATTGCATCCAACAAATTTAATGTCCTTCAATAAACAGAAACATGAGTGTAAAAGCAATCATAGATGTATCAAATCACAACAACAACAACGAAGACGACGACGACGAAGCACCTAACAACCAACATCAAGTAATCGACAACATAAGCATTTCGAGAATGAGAGGAATTAAACAGCACAGGTAATAGTAGAGTAGGCAGCAACACAGAAAAATGATACACATGATCTCGAAAAACTATACAAAGATCATCATATCGAGTCCAACTGGTAACTATAAAACGATTCTCGAATTAAAACAGATGGAGTATATAATCTAAGTATTTAGATTAATGTGTTGAGCACTAGACAATCAATAATGTTCACTAGACCTCAAGATCCAGATGAAGAGGGGATTTATCGTATGTATTTACGCGGAGCAACAGTAACAAGCGACCAGCGTATGCATCATTGGCCTCTCCTCATACGAACATCTCAAGAAACGAAGCATTTACCTGGCCAAGAATCATAACAAATCTTTGATGATGTCCAGGTTTAACGTGTCACGCACAAGAAGGAAAACCCCGAGGACTATAACCAGCATGATCCCAGATGACATGATCCGCTGCTCCAACTCAAACGGGAGCTTCCTCCCGCCTCTAGCCGCCTCTATCAGGAGGAACGCCAACGATCCACCATCCAAGGCAGGCAGAGGCAGAATGTTTATCACAGCGAGATTCAGATTCAAAATAGCCGCGAATTGGTAAAGGCCATCAGTGTTTGACTTTGCAACTTCTGCACCAACGGCTATGATGGCAACGGGACCAGAAACCTTACTAGCGGACTGGGAGAAATTCATGAATGTCTGCTTCAAACTGTCCAGAACATTAGAAGACAAACCCCAAAACTCACGGCCAGAGAAACGGAACACCTCAAACAGATCCCTCGGTTTAATCTTCGTGAGCTTCACATTAGGCGACAACTGAACTCCGATCCTCCCGGTGCCATCCACATTCTTATCCGGGGTGATATTGATCTTCACATTCTCACTCCCCCTTCCGACTTTAAACACTACCTTCCTATTCGGGCTATTCCTAATCACATCAACTACCTCAGAAACCAAATTAGGACCGGTTCTCGAAAGCTCAACATCATCTAGGCCTAAAATCACATCACCGGGCAACAAACCGTCTCTTGAGGCGGCCGAAAACGGCCTCACCTCTGGCACAAGCACACCAGGGAACGATTCTTGCACAGGCAATCCAACAAACAGTACTTGTGCAAAGATGATAACATAAGCAAACACAATGTTGGCAATCACACCAGCAGAAATCACAACAACCCTATCGAAAATCGGCCTATTTTTCAGCAAATTGACATCATCGGCAGGGATATCGCTATCGGGATCATTATCAGGAAACGCAACAAATCCACCGAGAGGTATAGCCCTAAATGAATACTCAACATTTTTCGAATTGAATTTAGCTAAAATCGGACCAAAACCAACTGCAAATTTACTCACGTGAATCCCCTGAAGATAAGCTGCGAAGAAATGGCCGCTTTCGTGAACCACGATGATTGCAGTCAACACGGCAGCTGCTTCAAGAACTGATTGAGCGCTCTCGAACGCACCAAAATCAAGCCCGCCAATCGCGCAAGTTCGAAACTTTTTCCTTGCAGCATCTCGTAATCCTCTGCTCCGGAATAGAATCGGACTATCTCTGTGAATTATTGAGCATGGCGAAGAAGATAGAGGTTTGAATAAATTAGGGGTTTTGGATTTGGGGGGAAAATCGGAAATGGGTATTCGTGAGGTGCTGAATCTGGCGAATTGGCGAGGGGATAAAGAGAGATTTGCAATCATTGTGAGGTTATGGGAATGATTGTAGACAAGATTATAGGGAAGAAGATTAAGTAGATTTTAAATGTGGTGGCGTTGATTTTTGTAGCGGTGAGTGAGCTGAGAGAGCAAGAAGTTTTGAATGGATAAACTGAACTTGGGATTTTGTGGAGGTGAATTGAATAACATGTTGCCATCCATTCAACAAGTTCTGGGCAGCAATGTTTTCTTTTTCCTTTTTCTAAATTATTATTATTATTATTATTATTATTATTATTATTATTATTAAGTTTTTTATCCCAAATTGTCAAGTTTTGTTTCAGTCCCTTAATTATTACTCCCTCCGTTCCAAGGAAGATGACCCATTTCTTGGACGGCACGGGATTTTATGCAACTTTATTTTGTGTGTTAAGTGGAGAGAGTAAAGTAAGAGAGGGAGAATAAAGTAGAAATAAAGGAGTTTCCATTTTAAGCAATGAGTCATCTTGATTGGGACAAACCAAAAAGGAAAGTGAGTCATCTTCAATGGGACGGAGGGAGTACAAAACAATAAATTACTACTAAAATACTATGTGAATTCGCAATTATTCATAATTTTAATTTTATTGAAATCGAGGTTTATGTAACGCCCCAGAATTTCGTTCATTTCTTTCGAGATAAATCGGATTTATTAGCCTATCTAATTTCGTTTAGAAGTGGTGTAATCGTACTTCCTTCGATGTATTTTCGGCTTATGGATAATCTAAGTATTTTAGGTTGGAAAAAATAAAGTGCAAGAAAATTTTAATTCAAGGATAAAAGTAGAGAAAATAGTTTTATTAGAAAAGTGAGGAAATGCACATGTGTATACTAAAGTACAACAAATTGGATTCAAGCACATGGGAGACCCTTCTCAAAGTGGAAAAAAAATAATGGTGGCTAGTTCTACTCTACGGAAATTGTTGTAGCTAATCTCAAGATAAAAAAAAACTAAGTTGCTTTGATCAAGGGAGCTGCAGTTCAAGATCTTCTCTTCTCTCCCCCATCCTTCTCGATTCCACCCTCACCATGCTCCAAATGTGGCAGCCTGCAAGTCAAGCACCAAAAGGGGTTAGTGATTTCCTCAACCAAAAAGATAAAGTCTTGGACCTTCATCAAAATAGTAAAGATGCCAAGTATGCTATGTCCCCTTCAAACAACCAGCAAGTCTAAAAAAAAAACCAAGAATCAAGATATCCTCATATCTCTCCACTAGAATTTGAGATAATATAATCTTCCATGAGAAGTCATCGCCTAAGCCCACAATAGAGTAGGCAGATTCTCTTCTCCCATCGATCAAGGCTGAGGAAACAGCCAAGAGAGACAACCATACACACACCAAAAGAGGTATGAAAGACATAAACATTAAACTCAAAAGAGGGAGAGCTGGCAGCCCCAAAATAGGAGCCTTTGCCTCCAAGTCTCAAGCACAAAAAGCCAAGAATAGAGCACTATATAAGCAGCCTCATCTCCCTTCTCCTCCACACAAAATCGACACCCCAAACTCACATAAAGTCAAGGAATATAGCAAGGAAGGGAGGAGGAGCAAGGAGGAGATTTTGAGGCTGGACATCAGTCCCATCCGAGAGGATTCATCAAAGTGAGGTAACAACCTCAACACCCAATAACCTTTGCATCATGTAGAACAACAAATAGATAGTACAAGAACTTAGAAATTTCCATAGGATTCTCACAACCAAGTATGGAACAATAGCAGAACCCTCAAGTTCTCCCACAGTAAGCATGTGTAAGAAATAGAGACTCAATGCAGTAAGCTAAGTGCCCCAATTGATAAATCAGTAACTAGTATTGCAAGAAAAGCAATCAAACCAAGGAAAGGAACCAATCCAGTAGGCTCTCAAAGATTTAAATCATGAGATTAACAAATGCTCCAACAAGATCATACCACATACCAACAATTACCAAGCTGCTGCCATAGCTCAAAGAAATGGAATCAGAGGGGAAGGGGAAGGAGACTTAGCTTTGGAGTGAGGAGTATCTAGTAGAGCTGCCGGCGACGAGCGGGGGCAGATAGCGTAGGCAGACGGCGGTTCTGCTCGCCGAGGCCGACGGTGTGAGATGGCGGACTTCGGAGCTTCCCCACGCGAGCCGGAGAGAGCACGCGCAGCGCTAGGAGCTCCTCGCCGCTTGCTCAGCGATGGCAGCGTTGCGATCTCCGGAGAAAGAGGGCGAGCTCGACAGAGAGGGCTCGACGAAGAGAGAGAACTTGAAGGAGAGAGAGAGCTCGCCGGAGGAGAAAACGGCGGTGGCGAATTCGCCGGAGGCGGCGACAAGCTGAGGAGAGGAACCGTCGCTGCTTCTCTGTTCTTCTAATTTAGGGATTTGAAATGGTTGAGTTTTGGAAGAAGAAGAGAGGGACGATGGGTTGATATAATGGGGCTGCACTATTTAACAAAAAGGTTGGGCCAACTTGTCAGTTAATTAAAGTTGGAATATTTTAAATAGTATGGGCTAAACCCATTTAATTAAAATAGAAGGTGGGCTGATTTTTATGAAAGAAATAAGTGGAGACTATTATTATTGTTGGGCCAAGATTTAATTATGGGAAGTGGGATGAGATTAATTTAAGGACTTGAGTTGGAGCTCAATTAATTAATTCCCGAATAATTTCTAAGTTTTCAAAGATGGAAAATTTTGAGATGAAGCCGGAAAAGTCGATGTATAAATTCCGAATAATTTATGTAGATTCCGGGAAAATAAAGTAGTAGAGTGGGAGACGCGAAAGCCGACCGGCGTCGCGACGCCATGGGCGGCCTTAAGAAAAATTCAAACAAAAGATTTAAGAAGGGATTTTCCAAGAATCCATATTTTATTAATTGCTCAAGTATTTGTTTTTAAGAAAATAGAACTTCTCCGAACTTAGTGAAGTGAATGAATAAATCCTACAACTTAGTGAAGCCCGAGAAAGGATTTGAGATCTTATGAGACCAGACTAAGGATATAGGTGTATGTCATAGAGTGCATGCATTCTTTCTAATGAGAAATAGTTCAAGTACTAATTAGCGTGCTACGCTATTTATTTTCAAAGCATAAACTGCTCAAGGGCAAGTGAGGCCAACGCAAATAATTGAATTAAGGAATAAGCATACCAGGTGGGCTTTCTTTTAATATTCAGCACACTGGTGTGGATATAAAGCAAATACATTTGAAGTTATGAAAAATCATCTTTTCTCAAAATGGAGCTATGTTTCTTTTCAAAATTATTGTCATGCCATAAATGTTTTTTTTGATAAATGAGATTGAATGTCATGGAATGGAATGGATTTATAGATGGAATGGATTCACGAACGGAAATTGATTCACGAATGGAATGGATTCACGAATGGAATGGATTTATAGATGGAATGGATTCACGAACGGAAATGGATTCACGAATGGAATGGATTTATAGATGGAATGGATTCACGAATGGAATGGATTTATGAATGAATGGAATGGATTTATGAATGAATGATGAATGATGAAAGAACCTAGTCTGTAGTCGAACTTTTAGCTCACAAAAGAACTTAGTAAGCTCGGGCCTTTTAAGAAAACCTCCGTGTGTTACTGTGATGGCTTGACAACTATATAATGTATGTTTTGTTTTCGGCACGTGTCCACTGAGTACTCCTGTACTCAGCCCTGCATGTATTTATAAATGTGCAGGTTGAACGTCAAGAGGATGGAGTGATGATCGGAGTCGATGTTATCAAGTTGATCTCCCAACGATTCGTGTCTTCATACACGAAGTCGTTTAGCAAGGACTTATTCCGCTGTGCTCTTAGAATTAAGAACCTCACCATCAACTCTGATTTATTCGAGGAGATGTCTATTCTGTTTTCAAGACCGTGTAATGAAATACTTGGCTTCTATGTTATCAATTGACTTGGCTTTGTGAAATTCTCAAGTTCTAGCCCTTTTCTTTTCCCCGCTTCTTTAATCCCTCTTATTAGTCGCGGTTTACCCGCTTTCGCTATCCTTAGCAAAATGCGGTCGTGACAGTTTATGTGTCAACCGAAATATCTATGTGGACAACCGGCATCGTCCAATAAATTTTTGCCAAATAAATCATGAAATTTGATTAAATTTCGCATTTTAAAGTCGACGGCAACTTAAAAAACCTAAGCAATATTCCATGTGTGTCCCCCACTCTAAGCAAACCTTTCGTACTTTCCCCGTCCCATAGAAATGACTAATGAGGGATAACACGAGTTATGATATGTAATTAGTAAAGTAAGAGAGAAAGAAAAAAAAATACTCTCCCCGTTCCATTCAAGATGTCAATATTTTCTTTTTAGTTTATCATACTCAGGGTGTCCACAATAGTTAGGTCATGCCCAAGCCACAAAAACTTGGCCAGGGCCAACAAAAAAACTTGTCCACCCAAGTAGTGGACAAGCCCAAGGCACAAATCTAATTATTTTTTCAATTCTTGGTATATTTTAATTCAATTAAAATAAAAATTATCAGACTATAATAATTAGAAAAAAAAAATATAAATTAATTATTAAAAAAATTGACAATTACAAGTAAATATATTTATTGAAAATTTGAATTTTAATTATTTTCGTAATTATAGTGTGAATTGAGAATCACAAATCTTAATTAAAAAGTTGACCAATTTTAATTGGGATTTAGTTTTACAGCATAGAGATTATTTGTTTCCTAAATTAATGCTAAATTAATTTTTTGAAAACCGGCATCCCCTTTTTAATTACACACACTCTCTCTCTCCATATTTCTCTCTACGCTTCATCTTCTCCAAAATTTGCTTCCACAAAATTAGCACAAAGATTGAAAAAATAAAAAAAAATTAAAAAAAAGTCGAACCTGGGCAGGCTCCGCAGCTCTCAGCCGCCACAATAGGGCGCCGCGCCCCGCGCCCAAGAGCCCTGGCCAGGCCAACTCCGTGGCGCGCCCATGGGCTCCCCCCCGAACATCTTTAGGAACATCGAGAGTAATTAAAAAATGTAGTGGTTGGTGGAGTCATCGAATGATAAAGTAAAAGATAAGAAGAAAAAGGTTTTCATAAATGGATATGAAATATTTATATGGTGTAAATTTATTGGACTCCTTGCTTTGGGCTTCCATTATTAATTGGTTGGGCTGGTTTTTTGCTAAGCCCATATGATTAATTGCTGGCCCAAATTAAGTTTGGCCCGTTTCCTTGCTAGAGCTGCTGGATGCACGCCATGTGGTAACTCCACGCGGATCCTGCACCACAGCCGTTAGATATGAGGTGTGTTTGTTAGTGAGAGAAGACCTTAGGGTTTCTCTCATTCGAATCTATCCTCTCTCTCTCTTGCTCTCAGATCCACCGTCTTCTCTCTTCCTTCTCTCTAAGATTCCGACGAGTCTAGCCGGAGTTCTTCTTTGAGCTTTCTGTTCCACCGATGATTCTCAGTTCCTAAGAGTTCTACCGGTGTAGATTTAGTGATAGGCAACTTCTTCGGTTTCCTTCTCTAATCTAGGGTTTGGTCTTTTGTCAGTGACCAATCCCGAAGTGCTTGGAGTATTTGGTGAGGGTTCTTGAGTTCTTGGCTGTGTTCTGAAGCTGTGGGTGTGAGTCCGCGTGTGAGACGGTCGTGGTGTGCGTTGACCGATGAGATCTAGGGTTCCACTGATCTCTGGTTTGAGTTCGTTCAACGGTGCTCTCCTTTGTGACTTGCTGTGAGGATTGGGGAGGTCTGAGGCCTAGTGCAGTCACTGCTGTGACTTGAGCCACTCGTGGCCCGATTCTCTGACTTAGTCCTTTGTGGTTTAGATCCTTCGGGATCATTTCTTGTGTGACTAATTTCCTTACTAAGTGTGTAGGTACTATCAGAAGTGATGGAATCTCAAGACCAGAGGAGTGCTTGAGATTAGTCTAGGGTTTCTGATTGTAACTCTTGTACTTAGTGTGTAATCGTGATACCACTATTGTATTGGCTTGTACCTCTGAGATTAGCCATCTCAGAACCAATCAATAAAAGAGGTCCCGGTAATTAGTGAATCCTAAGTGATCTGATCCCTACAGTGGTATCAGAGCCACGGGGGGATCACTTAGGCACACCGGGTCGCAAAATTAAAAGGAGGTGGGCTCTTCAGAGTAAAGCTCAAGCCTCCGGTATAGGCTCTCAGGTATAGTCGGGTTCTCCTTAACGATAGGGTTCCCGCTCTGGTAAATTGGCTGAACCTCTCATTTACTGTTTTCTTAGAACCCTAGGCTTGGGCTTTTGTTGCTGGTAGTAACCGCTGGCCGCGGTCTAGGTTTTGTGCTCTTGTTTTCTTGCATGATCTTGGTGCTTACTACTTTATTTATTTTCCGCTGCTTGCTTGCTTCTTCTTTTCTTACTCAAGGTGTGTATCTCAGAGCTCAGTTTCTGTGTCTTGAGTGAATTACCTATCCACCCTGTGCCTTAACCGCCTTGAGTGACCCCCTGCGCCCCCCATACATTGGGTGATTGTGAACTGGGAAATCCTCTTGCCGGGGTACACGAGACAGATAGGGAGGAACTCCCCTGGACTTGATAATAGTGTGTCTAGGATCACCTTGAGTTGTTCTTCCTGTGTGTGTGTGTTTGCTGCTAGTTGCATCTATGATTATTACATGAAAAATCTTTGCATATCCGTTCCTAGTGGATTCCTTGACTTTTACTTGTTTAAATCCACTATCTGTGAAAGCAGAGTTGCTTGCTTTGCCCTTGGTGTTGTGGGTTCTTTTGTGTGTGTAAAGATCTTTCTTAAAATGACCCAGCCAGTTGGCATTGTCCCCTTCAATGGGAAAAATGATTTTGTTATTTGGAAACAAAAGGTAAAATGTGTCTTGATTCAACAAAAGGTTTTCAAAGCCATTGAAGGGGTTCTTCCTGAAAATATGTCTGCTGAGAAAAAGGCTGAAATGAATGAATTAGCTAGGTCTTCAATTATCCTCAACCTTTCTGACTCTGTGATTAGAAAGGTTGGGGCTATTGAATCTGGCAGTGAGATGTGGACTAAGCTGGATACTCTCTATACTGAAACTTCTATGTCCTCCATGATGTATCTTCTGGAAAATCTTTTTAAATTGAAATTGGATCTTTCAAAGGACATAGATGATAATATTGATACTTTTCAAAATTTGGTCCAGGACATTAAAAGGCCTGGAGATAAAACAATTGATGAGTATACCAACATAGCCCTCATGAATGTTATCCCTGATACTTATAGTGATGTTAAGGGAACTATAAAGTATGGAAGGGATAGTGCCCCTTTAGACATAATAATCAGTTCTTTAAAGTCAAAAGAATTGGAGCTTAAAGAAAACTTTAACTCTAAATCTTCTCAAACTAAGACTTTGAATATGAGAGGGAGATCTAAATCTAGAGGGGATGGTAGTAATTCCTCTGGGAATGGTAAAAAGACAAACAGAGGCAGGTCTAGGTCTAAAAGCAAAGACCCTAAGTTTAAAAGAAAATGTTTTGATTGTGGTGAAGTGGGTCATTACAAGGCAGAATGTACTAGACACAAGAAAGGTAATAATCCAAATGGTAATAACCAAATGGAGTCTGTTGCAAATCTGGCCAGGGAAGATGGTGCAGATGGTCTTTGTTTTATGAACTATGATGTTTTTTCTGTAAATTCTGTCTCTGAGTGTTTCTTTACCAAAAATGACTGGCTAATTGATTCAGGATGCACTTTTCACATATATCCTTTCAAAGATGCTTTCAATTCTCTCAAACCTGTTGAAAATGCTTTTGTGTCTATGGCTAATGACAAGAAGTGTAAAATTCTTGGCATTGGTACTGTGCTTTTAAAGTTTGAGAATGGATATGAGATATGTGTATGATCTGAGTTATAATCTGTTGTCTTGCTCTTGTCTTGAATCTGAGGGTTTTGAGGGTAAGTGGGGGCAGGGTATTATGAAGATCTGTAAGGGTGTGTTATGCCTATTTAAAGCTGTGAAAAAGTGTAATCTGTATGTGTGTACTGCTAAGCCTCTAACTAGTTATGATCACAGTGTAAATCTGGTTAAAATGGATAAGGCTTTACTGTGGCATAATAGACTTGGGCACATGAGTCAGAAGGGGTTAAAACTTTTGAAAAATTCTGAAATTTTGAGTGAGTTGGATTTCAAAAATGAGCTCCCCTTTTGTGAAACTTGTGTGATGGGAAAACAACATAGGGTGTCTTTTCCCATCCCTGTGACTGAAAATGTTAGTCAAGCTGTCTTAGAGTACTTGCATATGGATGTTTGGGGACCTGCCTCTCTAACTACCCACTCTGGATCTGTGTATTTCTTATCCATTGTGGATGATTTTTCAAGAAAAGTTTGTTGTTTTCTTTTAAAACATAAGTCTAATGTTTTTCAAACTTTTTCAAATTGGAAAGTTTTAATTGAAAATCAAACTGGAAAGTGTATCAAGACCATTAGGACAGATAATGGCCTTGAGTTTTGCAATGCTCAAATGGATTCTTTGTGTCAAAAAACTGGGATTAGGAGACATAAAACTACGCCTTACACCCCTCAGCAAAATGGAGTTGCTGAGAGGATGAATAGGACTTTACTTGAAAAGGTCAGGTGTCTCCTATCCAAAAGTGGTTTGTCAAAAAAGTTTTGGGGTGAAGCCCTTTACACTGCATGCTATTTGATAAATAGATCCCCTTCTGTTCCTCTTAAGGGCAGATGCCCTGAGCATGTTTTCACTGGTAGTAAACCCAATCTGTCACACCTAAGGGTGTTTGGATGTAGTGCTTTTATTCATTCAAAAACTGATAAGTTAGACCCAAGATCAAGGAAGAGTGTTTTTGTTGGCTATCTCGATGGTGTTAAGGGTTATAGGGTGTGGGTTAGGGATGAATCTGGTTTCAAGGTTGTGGTTAGTAGGGATGTCATCTTCAATGAAGAAGATTTCCCTTGTGTTGTTCCTAGGTCCCCTGCTTCTCCACCTCAGATGGTGAACCTCTTAGTGAGGTGGAGCAATCTAATGAGAGGTCCTCAAGTGAGGTGGAGTCCCAGGGTAGTGATGCTTCCACTGAGGTGGAGCAGGTGTGGAATTCTTCCCCTATTAACCCAGATCCTATCCCCCCTGAGCCTCTGGAAAACCAAGACCCTGATCTTGAAAATGTTTTTGATGGTGAGCCACAACCCAATAATAATCCAGATATACACAATTATCAATTAACTGTGGATAGAATGAGAAGGGTTGGCAAACCCCCTGATAGATTTGGTTCTTTTATGATTTAGTTGCCCTAGCTTTTAATGTGTTTGAATCTGATGGAAATGAGCCTCAATCTTTTAAACAGGCTCAAAGTCCAAGTTTTGGGGTATGTGGTTTAAAGCTATGCACGAAGAAATCCACTCTTTGTTTGTCAATAATACTTGGAACCTTGTGCCTCTACCCCCTGGTGCCTCTGTAGTTGATTGCAGGTGGCTGTTTAAGTTGAAAGATGAGATTCAGGGATTGAGGTACAAGGCTAGGTTGGTTGCCAAAGGTTTTACTCATCAAGAGGGGATAGATTATACATAAATTTTTGCTCTTGTGGTTAAGTTTACTACTGTAAGAGTAATGCTTGCCTTATGTGCTCATTTTAATTGGAAATTAAAGCAAATGGATGTCAAAACTGCTTTTCTTCATGGTGATTTGGATAAACCAATATATATGAAACAACCAGAGGGTTTTGTGGATCCTAACTTTCCCAATTATGTGTGTTTGCTTAAGAAGGCTCTGTATGGTCTTAAACAATCTCCTAGGCAGTGGAATATCAAGTTTAATGCATGCATGCAGAAGTTAGGCTTTGTTAGGAGCACCTTTGATGCTTGTTTGTATGTGAAAAACCTTGATAAAGTGCCTGTGTTCTTGCTGTTGTATGTGGATGATATGCTTATTATGGGTCCTTGCATTAAGTCTATTAAACATGTGCAAAGTGCTTTGTGTGAAAATTTTGACATGAAAGATCTTGGTGATGCAAAAAAGATTTTGGGGATCAATATCCTTAGGGATAGAAAGTCCTCTTCTCTGGTCCTTCATCAAGAACCTTATGTGCAAAAAATTCTTGAAAAGTTTAATATGCTTGGTGCTAAAATTGCTTCTGTTCCTTTAGCTGCTCATTTAAGGCTGAGTAAGGACCTTTGTCCTACAACTGAATCTGAGGTAAAAGCTATGCAAAAGGTCTCTTATTCTAATTCTATTGGCTCTGTGATGTATCTTATGGTTAGTACTAGGCCTGATATTGCCTATGTTGTTTCTTGCTTGTGTAGATACATGTCTAACCCTGGGCCAGTGCATTGGGAGGCTCTTAAATGGTTGCTTAGATATCTGAAAAATACTTCTAAGTATGGTTTATGTTTTTCTAAGCATGATCAAGGTGTTGAGTTGTATGGTTTTGTTGATTCTAACTGCAAATGATAAGGATAAGAGGAAGTCCACAACTTCCTATGTGTTTCAGGTTTGCAGGTCTTGTGTTAGTTGTAAATCACAACTCTAACACATTGTAGCTCTGTCTACAACAGAATCAGAATATATAGTCATTACAAAGGCTATGAAGGAGGCAATCTGGTTAAAGGGAGTTCTCTCTGAGCTCAATTTTATTAAGTCTGCTCCTGTGCTTAATTCTGATAGTCAGTCTGTCATCCAACTTTGTAAAAATCCTGTTTTCCATGATAGAACTAAGCATATAGATGTTAGGTTCCATTTCATTAGAGATGTTGTGGAAAAAGGTGAAGTTCTTTTACAAAAGGTGCATACTGATCATAACCCAGCTGATATGGGTACTAAATGTCTCTCTGTGAATAAATTGATGTCATGCATCAAAAAATTGCATTTTGATTTTGGTTGAGCATGTGCATTGCATGTCCCGGGGAAAGACCTTGTTGACTCTTTGAAGTCACAAGGCAGCTTAAGTCCTACAAAACTAATTGGTTTACCATCTGGTGTTTTGTTAGGCAACCTGACATTTTCTATCCAATGAGCTTTGTGTTCTTTGGTGATATGAATGCCTTGTAGGCTATGATGAAGCAGCAGTAGACCAAGGCTCTTCCCTGTTTCTCCAGAAGTAGTCCAAAGGTGGAGAATGTTGATTTATTAGACTCCTTGCTTTGGGCTTCCACTATTAATTGGTTGGGCTAGTTTATTGATGAGCCCATATGATTAATTGATGGCCCAAATTAAGTCTGGCCCGTTTCCTTGCCAGAGCTGCTGGATGCACGCCATGTGGCAACTCCACGCGGATCCTGCACCACAGTCGTTAGATGTGAGGTGTGTTTGTTAAGTGAGAGAAGACCTTAGGGTTTCTCTCATTCGAATCTATCCTCTCTCTCTCTTGCTCTCAGATCCACCGCCTTCTCTCTTCCTTCTCTCTAAGATTCCGGCAAGTCTAGTCGGAGTTCTTCTTTGAGCTTTCTGTTACACCGATGATTCTCAGTTCCTAAGAGTTCTACCGGTGTAGATTGAGTGATAGGCAACTTCTTCGGTTTCCTTCTCTAATCTAGGGTTTGGTCTTTTTTAAGTGACCAATCCCGAAGTGCTTGGAGTGTTTGGTGAGGGCTCTTGGAGTTCTTGGCTGTGTTCTAAAGTTGTGGGTGTGAGTCCGCGTGTGAGACGGTCGTGGTGTGTGTTGACCGGTGAGATATAGGGTTCCACTGATCTCTGGTTTGAGTTCGTTCAATGGTGCTCTCCTTTGTGACTTGCTGTGAGGATTGGGGAGGTCTGAGGCCTAGTGCAGTCACTGCTGTGACTTGAGCCACTCGTGGCCCGATTCTCTGACTTAGTCCTTTCTTGTGGTTTAGATCCTTCAGGATCATTTCTTGTGTGACTAATTTCCTTACTAAGTGTGCAGGTACTATCAGAAGTGATGGAATCTCAAGACCAGAGGAGTGCTTGACATTAGTCTAGGGTTTCTGGTTGTAACTCTTGTACTTAGTGTGTAATCGTGATACCACTGTTGTATTGGTTTGTACCTCTGAGATTAGCCATCTCAGAACCAATCAATAAAAGAGGTCCTGGTAATTAGTGAATCCTAAGTGATCTGATCCCTACATATGGGATGGATGAAAAAGAAAATTCAGTCATATTTCTATGGGACGGAGGAAGTATTTGATACGAGATTTTATAAAGCTTTGTTTTGAGAATTGAATGGAGACAAAATAAAGTATAGTGAGATGATAAAGTAGAAATAATGATATATTTATAGTAGAAAATGTATCAATTAAAATGAGAAAACAAGTCACTTAGAATGAGACGGAGGGAGTATTAGCATTCTGGCCTTCGTGAGCCAGCGGTGGACCCTAGCACCGATCCGACCCGAGCCCAACCCCGACCCCAACTCCGACTCCGACTCCGACTCCGACTCCAACTCCAACTCCAACTCCAACTCCAACTCCAACTCCGATACAATCGTCTTGGAGTATTGAATTAGTTGGAACTAATCACGGTATAAAGGAAATAAATGGATTATGGGCCACCTTATCACACATCATTTATTTGTTTTGTATCGTTAATAGTATTTCTTTATGCATTACAGTATACTACCATCATGTTATATTTGACGGCGGCATGAAATACAAATTTATAGTATACTATCATCTAAGAAAAAAAGGGAGTGCCAAAAACACTAAACAACATAAAAAAAAAAACACATTATTAAACCTTTAATTTGAGCACAAAAAGTTGCTTTTAGGTAAAGGGGAGTATTTAGCAAAGTAAACATGCAAAAATTCAGAGTAAAATGGGCCTGACCACATAATGTAATATTGCTCTATGGAGTAAAGCTTTCTACAATTGCCTTTATATTGATTGGATGCCATTTGCCGAATAAATTCATCTTTCATTAAATTTTTAATAATTTATTCTAGTCCAATGAGAATAAGATTCCATAAAATCTAATCTTTTATTGCACATGTAAATGAAAAAAAATGTTTTCACAATAAAAAGCCATCACAATTCACAAAATCACAACCACACTTTTCTACAACATTTGCTTGATCAGAATGTGAATTCTTGAATTTTTATTTTTTTCAAGAATGGATTTTCGGTCTGTCACTGGAGTTGTTCTTGCCGTTTTAGAAGCTGTGTTTCTCCATAGTGGTAGTGTGTGTTGTGAGAAGCCTTCTGTGGTGAAAGTTGGTGCTGTTTTCACCTATGACTCTGTGATTGGAAGAGGTGCTAAGATAGCTATGGAAATGGCAGTGGCAGATGTGAATTCAGACCCTACAATTCTCAATGGGACTCAAATGGATTTGGTTATGGAGGACCTCGGTTGTAGTGCCTTTATGGGCTCAATCAAAGGTTCCCTCTCCTTCCCTTTCCCTCTCTTTCCCTGTTTGTGTGTGTGAGAGAGAGAGAGAGAGAGAAAGTTATTTCTGCTGAATTGTTAGCTGAAATTTTGAATTTCTGATGTTGGTAAATGACTCTGATCAGTGATCATGCTTTCTTTGAGTAATTTCACTGTCTACTGTGTGTGTGTGTGTGACTGATCACATTTTCTTGTGGGAGAATAAATGATAACAAAATTTGAAAAAAGTGATCAAGAAAAGTCCCAAAATTGAATGTGTTATGTAACACTCAAAAACCATTCTTAAAGATCAAAACTTTAGATATAGTTACTGCAAAATCTCACACTTTCTGTACTATTTAGAAAAGGAAAACTATAAAATCTCTAGCTATATTGTGATTGTTTCTCTTGGCCAGCATTCAATGTTATAGAGAAGGAAGTAGTGGCAATCATAGGCCCTCAGTCGTCTGCCATAGCGCGTATCGTCTCCCACATAGCCAATGGCCTCCAAATCCCGGTGATCTCCTATGCAGCCACGGATCCAGCCCTGTCCTCCCTCCAGTTCCCCTACTTTGTCAGGACAGCACCGCCCGACTCCACTCAGATGCTTGCTCTGGCTGATGTGATCGACCTATACGGATGGAAGGAGGTCATCGCGGTGTTTGAGGACACGGACTATGGCAGGAACGGGGTAGCTGCACTAGGCGACTTTCTCGCCCCAAAGATGTCAACAATCTCTCACAAAGTCCCTCTATCTCCTCACTACAACCACAGTGAGATCTCCGAGTCTCTGATCGTGTCAAAGTCACTAGGCCCTCGTGTCTATGTCGTGCATATTAGGCCTGATCCGTTGCTGAGATTCTTTCAAATCGCGGAGAGTCTTGGTATGGTGTCAGCAGATTATGTGTGGCTTGCAACTGACTGGCTCACTTCTAGTCTAGATTCTCTCAGTGGTGATGAAGATTCGTTCAATCTCGTTCGAGGGGTTGTCACACTACGCCCGCGTGTGGCTCCCACTCCCAAGAGGGGGGCCTTGCTGGCGCGGTGGGGGGAAATGCAGAAGAAGGGGTTGTCGAAACATTCTGGATTAACTGAATACGGGATCTATGCTTATGACACGGTGTGGCTCGTTGCTTATGCAGTTGATACGCTTCTAAAAGAGCACGGAGAGATCACATTCTCCTCTACTGAGAGATTCCATGAGCTTGAAGATTTCAAGGTTTTTGATGGCGGAGAGGAGCTGCTGAGGGTGGTGCTGGCCTCGAACTTCACCAGCTTGCTCAGGCAGGTCCAGTTTGATGACTCGCGAAATATTGTTGGGACTGAATACGAGGTTTTGAACGTGGGCGAAAATGGATATGTCAGGGTTGGTTTTTGGTCTAATGTGACTGGTTTATCTGTGCAAAGCCCTGAGCTTGTGAGGGGGAATGATCAGAGCCTTGGCAGTGTGACTTGGCCTGGTGGGATGGCCCAGAGGCCGCGCGGATGGATGGTGGCCACTTCCGAGAGGCCACTGAGAGTCGGGTTCCCTAACCGGATCAGCTTTAGTGATTTTGTCTCTCAGCGTAATGACAGCAGCAACCACACTGCTCAAGGCTACTGCATTGACCTGTTTCTCGAAGTGCTCAAGCTCGTCCCCTACGACGTCCCCCACAGATTTGTCTCGTTTGGGGATGGCCTCAAGAACCCGAGCTACGATCAGCTAGTTAGATTGGTTGCAGATGATGTAAAAATCACAATTTTAAGGAATTGAGAATCTTTTTCATAGATTTTTTCTGATTTTTTTTCTGAATTTGTAATCTCAGGTTTTGGATGCTGCAGTTGGTGATATAGCAATTGTGACAAACAGAATAAAAGTAGTTGATTTCACTCTGCCTTTTGCTGCCACAGGCCTTGCCATTGTGGCTCCATTAGGCAACTCCACATCAAATGGTTGGGTTTTCATCAAGCCTTTTAGCCTCGAGCTGTGGTGCGCGGCTGCAGTTTCGTTCATCGTCATAGCCGTGGTCATATGGATGCTCGAGCATCGTGTCAACGACGACTTCCGCGGCCCCCCTCAGAAACAGCTCAGAACAATGTTTCTGTAAGCCCAAAACTCACTCAAACCTCAAAATCAACTCAAATTTTCAACATTTCCAATTGCATAACTCATTTTCCAAATCTTGAATTTGTGTTTCAGTTTCAGCTTCTCCACTCTATTCAAAGCAAATTGTAAGTATTCATTCTCTGATTAAAACCAAAAACACTGCAAAAAATCACTTTTAAAATCCCTCTTAAATGTAGACGAAAGCACGGTAAGCGCAGCAGGAAAGCTAGTGATGGTGGTGTGGCTCTTCTTGCTGTTAGTGATCACATCAAGCTACACAGCAAGCTTGTCGTCAATCTTGACGGTTCAGCAGCTGTCCACAAGTATAACAGGGCTCGACTCTCTGATCACGAGTGGCCTGCCAATAGGGTACCAAGTGGGATCATTTGCCTACACCTACATGACCAACAATCTCAACATCCATCCATCCAGGCTCATCTCCTTGGGCTCGCCAGAGGAGTACGAGGCTGCCCTCAAACGCGGCCCAGGCAATGGAGGCGTCGCTGCCATTGTCGATGAGACTCCATACGTGGAGCTGTTCCTCTCCAAGCAGAAGGACTATGGCATGGCCGGGCAGCCATTCACCAAGAGCGGCTGGGGATTTGTAAGTTCTCGTTGTTATGCATTGTGCAACGCGTTCTATTAGCCCTCGAAAAATGCTATAACTTTTGGTTGAATTCATTCTTTCACATATATGCATATCTCAGGCTTTCCAGAAGAACTCTCCTCTTGCAGTCGATGTTTCTACTGCGATACTCAAGCTAACGGAGAGTGGAGAGCTCGGGAAGATCAACAACAAATGGTTTTGCAAATCAGGCTGTCCGGGGGAGCAGGGCAAGAAGCCCGAGCCGAACGAGCTTCACCTCAACAGCTTCTTGGTGCTCTACTCTCTGACTGGGATAGCTGCACTCATAGCTTTCTCTGTCTTCCTATTTAGAGCTATTAGGCAGTACATAGACTACAAGAGGAGGCAGCTGCAGAGGGACCCTTCCTCTCTTGCAGCCTCGAGCTCTTCGGATTTCGTCTTTTCGAGAGCCATCCACAACTTCCTGCAGTTTGTTGATGAGAAAGAAGAGGCAATCAAGAGATTTTTTACTCAAGAAAATGCAACCACAGTTGAAGTGAGTGTTGTTGAGTTGTAGATTAGGGAAAGTCTTTGATTTTGTTAGTAGTTTGTTGTTTTGTGAAAAGTAGTTAAGTTAGTTATAATTTGTATCATATGTGGTGTAGTGATTTGAATTTAGGAGTCATGACACATGTCTGGGTGGTTTAGTAGTGTAGGAAATTTTCATTTGTTTGGTGTGACCAAACAAAGCATAACTAGGAGTACTTTTTACACTTTGGTATGCATGTTACATGCTTTGGAATGATGAATCTAAGATGTATAGTAAAATGTATAATGTTCTCCAACTACATATAGTGCTATATATCAACTCTATAACATATCTCATACCACTTGATATAGCTGATTTTCGGGGATGGCTTTATTTTTGTTTTTTAGGATTTGATAAGGTTTTGAAGATTTTATGGGGTGATTCCTTTGTACTACTATTTAAGATTAAAAATTTTCTTATTTAATTTATTATTTTTTGTACATGGTGGACCATTAAAGAGATATTATTATATTTTAAACTAAAATCATATGTAAACAACTCATATTATGATCTTTCTTCGGCGATCCCTAAAATAAATGTAGGATACTTAAGAGAATGAGATAACATAAAATCTTACAAGAAATGAAAATGTAGAAGGAACATATTAATTATCAATTTTAAATTAATAATCTAACAAGATGGAATATCTGAGTTTGAATATACGGATCATATAATAAATATAATAAAGGATAGTACTAGTGTCACGTTATCATTAGAGAAGTAAGTAAAATATGATAAATGTTGCTACCAACCGTTGAATTTTCGTTGGAGATAAAAATGAGATATGAGAATATTTATTTTATACATGGCAGCCCATACACATTTGAATGGACTGTGCATCACACTCTTTAAGTGTGGTCAATTTTTGTCTCCAAGTTTAAGTCGTCTTCTTTTCCATATTTCCTTATTTCCATTTATTTCCATTAATAATATAAGACATACCCTCTTAGAAATAGTATTTGTTTGGTTTTGATTTTGAGATACACCCAAATCATAATAATTAAATTCATGCACCATAGTTAGCTATTTATGATCAAATGAATTGCGTGAATCCATAATCCCATATGATCAAATACAAAATTTAGTCTTTTTAATGGTAACTACACTTCGACATGTAGGCAAATATACATTTTAATCAATGTAGGAAAAAGTCATGATGCATAAATAAGTGGAGAGTAAGGAAATCCTCTCATAGTTTTCTTTATAGTGTTTGTTAAAAAAAATAATAATATCTACTAACATCACCATCCAATGATTTTGTCCACATAGTAGATTCCAAATTGGAATATAATTATGATGTTAACATCCAAAGTGTTTAATTTTAATTTTTTATTACTACGTGCTTAATATAATTATAAACCGTCTTTGACAATGCATCTTATTCCTCTCCATGTATTTATTTATTATTTCCTTCGAGGCCAAAATCGTGTAAAACAATAAATTATAGAGTTTAATATTAGAAGAAAGAAATTTATGGCGTACATCTATTGCAATATCTTCACTTGATCTAATCATATGATCCTCATCCAAATTGTGGGCTCTCCAAAAGATCAAGTTTTCTTTATGCATTTTATTTTCTATTTGCATATTTGTGGGGGAAAATGAGAATTGGGAAACCTTGATCAGGACAGTGAAGCTTTTCATTTGTTTATTCATGCATATTTTATAATTTTACTTGTCAAAAAATTCTCATATTTCCTTGATAAATAAAATTCTAAAGTATTGTATGATAAATGTTTTCTTTATAAATTAACTTTAAATTTTCATTTTTAGTCTTGGGACGTGAAATGCGACATGTGATTAAGAATATTACTCGTGTGTACATTTTATCACAAAATAAAATACAAAATAGAAACCTCCTATGATGTAAGTAAAATAAAAAAGTGTAATGTGCTCATCATATCAAGTAGTTAACTCCTTTTATTATATAAAAAACCACTTTAATTTTAGTCATTGTCTCATTTTTGAGTAAACCCTCGTGCATCACACACCAGGAGAGGACCCCATTTATAATAATTTATATTTCTGACCCCAGTGATTTTATAACAGTCTTGTTTTTACTAAAATAAAGTTATACACTAATTTTTTAGACTATTTTCACACAAAAATCTCTTCAAATCGGCTCATAAATTATGATTGTATTTAATACTCCAATCTAACTCAAACACGAATTCTGAGTATAATTTCAATAAGTTTTGTAACTTTGACTAAAACTCGAGCTCAAAGAAAAAATCGAAGAATAATTACTAAAGCATAAAGTTAATCGATCGTGACTCGAACACGATTTTTAGTCTCTACTCTCTAGTGTAGTTTCGAATAACGAAAAATGGAAATATTTTACATTTATACTTCATTTTGAATAGATTACAGTAAAAGTATATTAGTTGCACTATTTACTTAGTTTAAAATTTATTATTATTATAATTTACTTCATGAATTTGTAGAATAAAATAGAAAACTAAATCACGCCAAAATACAGAATCTCACGTGATATATAAATAGAGTGTTTAAAAAGCAAATCACACTTTTTAGTACAAAACCTCAAATTCCTTACAAACAATTCAAGAATCAAATTCTTTTCCCATCTTGCAAGAAGATGGCCACTAGAGCTCTCATCGCTTTCTCTTATTCTTCATTATTCAATGTAAATTTTCATATTTTAAACTGAGTTTTGTCCCCTTAAATATTCTTTTAAACAAATTGGCTATATGACCTCAACTTTGGCCGAACTATTTATCCCATTTTCTTGAAAAAGGAAATGTTAAAAAGAGCTAACATTTTCCAAAATCTAGAAATGGTATTTTCCAAATAGATTTTGACTACTATATGTAGACTAAATTAAGTACTACTATAATTTGTTAACATCCAAGAAATGAGACAATTTAAGGCTAATTATCGATTTGTTCATAATATGAATACGACACTAAAGTCTATAACGTTCCCTTTTTCAATTTTTTGCAATATCAACCCTCAATTTTTTCGACTCAGGGAGAGAGGTAGGTCAAGTCAATTTCGTACTCCCTTCGTTCCATTTAAAATGACCACCTTTTTTTTTTTTTTTTGTCCCAATTAAAATGGTCACTAATCAATTTTATAAATAACCTCTTCTCTCCTCTCTTTTCATTAAAATATTCAACTATCTTTTTCCACTCTACTTCATTCCACCTAACAACACTTCTATAATCCCGTGTCATTCAAGAATGTGGCCATCTTGAGTGGGACGTAATTATTGTGACATCAACATTATATCACATCATAAAAATGGTAAATTGGTACCTACTTGGATTAATTTTGTAATTTTAACACAAAACACTACAATAGTCATCTAGATCAGAGTATTAAGTTTTAATTTTCTTTAGATAGTCCTATATCTGAATAAAACAACATCGGTAAATAATATTATCATTAAAATTATAAAAAAAAAATTAAAAACTTCACATAAATTTAGATTTCATTATGGATTAGAATTTATCTATTTCTTATAAAAAAAGTACTACAAAAAAATTACAACAAATAGTAATAGTATTAAAATTACTGCAGCAGTTCAAATACAAATTCCTATTATTCGAAGTTTATCCACCAAAATATCTGAAAATCGAATATATGTTTGATCAATGATACAGTTATAAATTTGTTCGACCCACCAACAGCAGACGTTAACTGTTAAAGTGTCTTGGACTTATTAAATTTATTATTATTGCCTTCTTCTATTCATTACTTTATCCACGTGAAGCAGCCAGCAGCTAAAACTTGCAGATTTCTTCTTCACCTCTACAAATGGAGCTTTCGATGATTAATTAATCAATTTTTCTATTGTATGTATTGATGCTTATGTCATCTCTTCATCTTATTTCTGTGCCGTACTTTCAAGTTTGAGATTGATTGATTCTCTTATTCACACACATGATTTAATTATTGTTTCTTTTTCATATAAATAGTTATCCTTTCCCCATGTGGAAATCAAAATTCCTCAAAATTTCAAGTTGGTTTTCGTCCCTATTTAATAATTTGGGAATTATTGCTCTGCAAATGAGGAAGTTTCGTCTGTCAAACTCCCAAACCCCACCATTTTAGGACTGAAATTCTCTGTTTAGTGGCTATAGCTCCCGATTTTGTGATTCAGTGATGTCAATTTCTGCTTGATTTTAAATTAGCTTTGGGTTGTATTCACTGTACACATGAAGTGTTTGATGTATTGACGCAGTGGTCTTTTTTTTTTTTTTTTTTTTTTTTTGCCTCTTTGATTGTTGAAGATTTGAGCTTGTGAGCTGTTTCCTTTCTTTGATAAGGAAAATGGAGGGCTGTGAAGCGGCGAGACGGGCTCTGGTGTTGTTGATTTTGTGTGTTTTTGCTGCTGTGGGAGTGGTTGCCCAGAATGGGAATTCTAGTGTTGTGAATATTGGGGCTTTGTACACTTTCAATTCTTATATTGGGAAGTCTTTGGGGCCTGCAATTTCTGCTGCTGTTGAAGATGTGAATTCTGATTCCACCATTTTGAAGAACACCAAAATCAATCTTATTTTGCAGGATACTAATTGCAGTGGCTTTGTTGGCACAGTTGAAGGTATTTTTTTTTCTTTTTTTCTTGCTCTTGGATTGGATTGTTTTGTTTCAAAGGAGAATTCTTGGTATATTTTGCTTTTTAATTTGTGAATTTTGATTAATTGTGTTTGTATTGGTTATGTTATGGAGAATTCTTGAAAAACAAATTGTGTAAAAATGGTGTTAATTGGTATAGAAGGAATGTTAATGTAGTAAGCCATTTTTTCTATTATAATCTAGAGATTCTTTAGAAAATCTTGAGAAATTTTCTTATTGTCTAAGCTCAGGCATGAATGATGCATAGTTTTAGTAGAGAATGAGGGGAACAAGGCATCTTTGACAGGTTATCCTTACTCGTCGTGTAGCAATGCAGATTGTGGGGAAGCAAGTTGTCGCGGCCCTGGGTCCACAGTCGTCTGGGATAGCACATGTGATCTCCCACGTTGTTAATGAGCTTCATGTCCCGCTCGTGTCATTTGCCACGGACCCCACTCTCTCGTCTCTGCAGTACCCCTACTTCATCCGTGGCGTGACTAATGATCACTACCAGATGCACGCGATTGCTGATCTGGTAGAGTATTTCGAATGGAGGGAGGTGATTGCCATCTTTGTCGATGATGATAATGGCAGGAACGGGATTTCTGTATTGGGTGACGCACTGTCAAAGAAACGTGCCAAGATTTCTTACAAGGCTGCGTTCACCCCAGGTGCTCCCAGGAGCGACATTGACAACTTGTTGGTTGAGGTGAACCTGATGGAGTCGCGGGTGTATGTTGTGCACGTGAATCCTGATACCGGTCTTGATATATTTACAGTAGCAAACAGGCTCGGAATGATGAGCAAGGGCTATGTTTGGATTGCTACTGATTGGCTTCCTTGTGTTTTGGATTCCAAAGAAACAATTGATCCCCAAACCGCGGATCATCTGCAAGGCGTGCTCGCAATTCGTCACCATACTCCGGATTCTGATCTCAAGACAAGGTTCAGTTCTCAATGGGGGAAGATCAAGAACAAAGAGTACCCAAAGTTCAATTCGTATGCTCTATATGCTTACGATTCTGTGTGGTTAGTAGCCCGGGCTCTCGATGCTTTCTTCCGTGCAGGTGGGAATATCAGTTTCTCAGACGATCCAAAACTGCGCGACACCAAAGATAGCTCCCTCCGTTTGACGTCCCTCCAGATCTTTGACCAAGGCCCGAAGCTACTGCAGCTTCTCACTTCGTCAAACTTCACCGGTTTGAGTGGACAAGTTCAGTTCGATTCAGACAAGAACTTGGTCCGCCCTGCGTTCGATGTTCTCAACATCGGTGGAACTGGAATTCGGAGGATCGGTTTTTGGTCGAATCACTCGGGTCTGTCCGTCGTTCCTCCAGAAAAACTATACGCAGAACGAGCCAACAAGAGTGACCAGCGTCTCTATAGTGTCCTATGGCCGGGAGAGACTACAGTGAAGCCTCGAGGATGGGTTTTTCCAAATAACGGGAAGCCTTTGCAGATCGCTGTGCCTTACAGGATAACATATCCGGATGTTGTGACGAAAGATAAAGGGCCACTGGGGGCCAGAGGCTACTGCATCGATGTATTTGAAGCTGCTGTCGACTTGTTGCCTTACGCAGTTCCTCACCAATATATCATGTACGGAGACGGTAAACGGAACCCCTCGTTTGGCAATCTTGTGAGCGACGTAGCACAAAACGTGAGTGTTCATCGTTTAAATCTGTTCCCAGTATTAAACTCGAGGCATTCTATATAGAGATGATGAACTTCTTTCTGTCTGTTTGTGTGTGACTGGTTTACTTTGTCTGTGCAGAAATATGACGCAGCAGTCGGGGACATCACTATCACGACAAACAGGACGCGGATGGTGGACTTCACACAGCCTTTCATGGAATCCGGCCTTGTCGTGCTCGCCCCTGTCAAGCAGGTCAAATCCAAGCCGTGGTCATTCCTTATGCCGTTCACTTGGCAAATGTGGGGTGTCACTGGCATCTTCTTTCTCTTTGTCGGAACTGTTGTTTGGATTCTAGAGCATCGGACAAATACTGAGTTCCGTGGCCCTCCAAGGCAACAGATCATGACGGTTTTCTGGTTAGTATTCTCCCAATCTTCACTTCCCAATTATTATTTCGATGAATGCATCCGATAACGAGCAAGCAGAGAATGAATTGACACTACGAAGTGCAATTTGGTTCGTTAGACGCTTTCCCCCAACCAATAGGTCGGGGTTCGAGTCACCATGGGCTAAATGGGGGTATCATATGAGCGAGCGTTGTTGCAACAAAAAGGACTAAAATTAGCCTAAAACTTTCCTTGATAGTTGATTTGATTTGAAAGTATATTCCATCTTTGATTTTGTGAGCAATGCCACTCATTTCATATCTTGCTCTTTCAGGTTTAGCTTCTCAACGATGTTTTTTGCACACAGTAAGTGTTTTTCGCTAATGTACGCTTTCGCTATGTCTTTTTCTACAACGGTTAAATTTTACTGGAGTCGATTTTATGTAGGAGAAAACACGGTTAGCACGCTGGGGCGTCTCGTCTTGATCCTGTGGCTCTTTGTGGTATTGATCATCAATTCAAGCTACACAGCTAGTTTGACATCCATCCTCACTGTGCAACAGCTCTCGTCGAGAGTTCAAGGAATTGACTCGTTGATCTCGAGCTCCGACCCTATTGGTATCCAAGATGGCTCGTTCGCATATAACTACCTTGTCAACGAACTGAATATAGCTGAATCGAGAATCCGAGTGATGAAGAGCCACGATGACTATGTTCACTACCTTCAAATAGGTCCGAACAAGGGTGGCGTTGCTGCCATTGTCGACGAGCTTCCTTATGTCGAGCTCTTCCTCGCCAGCACTAAATGCCAATTCAGCATCGTCGGAAGAGAGTTCACCAAGAGCGGATGGGGATTCGTAAGTACTATTTTCTTATCACAGTTTTCTCCATTTTCACCTTGTTTACTATCCTCACCGAGAATGAGCAAATATACGGAATCGAAAATCGGAATTATTGATCGAATCAAACCAAACCGAAATATTAAATTAGATTTGGACTCCAAAATTTGGATTTTCAGATCTGTCTGGTTTGGCAGAACAAAACCGAAATCTGAATCATTTACCGAATTCTGATGCTTCTGCAGGCGTTCCAACGAGACTCACCACTCGCAATCGACCTCTCGACCGCGATCCTACAGCTCTCCGAGAACGGGGAGCTGCAAAGGATCCACGACAAATGGCTGTCAAAGGACACATGCTCCGTCCAAACAAACCCCATAGACGACAACCGCCTCTCGCTGAAGAGCTTCTGGGGCCTCTTCCTCATATGCGGCATTGCTTGCTTCATCGCCTTGGTCGTCTTCTTCTGCAGAGTCTGCTTGCAGTTCAGCAGATACAGCAGCGAGGTGGTGCAGCAGAACGTCGAGGCGGCCGAGCCAGCGCGGCCAAGCAGGCGCATCTTGCCCACGACGAGCTTCAAGAACCTCATAGATTTTGTCGACAAGAAAGAGACTGAGATAAAGGAGCTGTTCAGGAAGAATAGTGGGGATTCGAAGAGGCATCCGAGCCAAGTTTGTGATGGACAGGGCAGTTGAAGGCTTGTTCCGGGGCTCGATTCATCTATTCTCTTCTGTCGTGTTTCAGTCTCGTGTTTTATCGTGCTGTGCACGTGCATTTGGGTGTGAAGTGAAATACGAGATTGGAACATGTCTGGTGATAAAGAATCTAGTATTTATACTACAACATAATAGCAAAATATGTTAGAGAAGGGGGAAAAAAAGAAGAAATGTGATATAGAAGAGGTGTATATTATTGTAATTAGTGATATTATTCACTTATTAATTATTATAGTTTTGGTTAATCTTGTTGAGTTTTAGTTCTACAGCTTAAAAACTATAGCCACTAGCTAACCATACCACATTATGTTCCACTAATCTTAAAATACAGCATAACCTATTTTCAGAACCTACTAATCTCATATTTTGTTCAGAGATAACTGCCAAATAGTGCAAGAAGTTTGATCAATTTTATAAACCTATAATTATATTACGAAATACTCAAACATATTGACAAATCATAATAGCGTATAACCAACGACAATGCTCACCGTTAATTACTTCTATACATTTAGAAATAAATAATCACCAAGATCTCGTACTTTGTGTTTATCCACACACGATCCTGTTAAGTGCTATACCACACTCCAGTTATCCAAAATAGAAATAACTTCATGTTCATACTAGCAATCGTTCGCTAAAGATCGTCCACATCTATTTGGATTGAGAATAATATTTTTATAAAGTACCGATGGAAGATATTCTATAACCATAAATTTAACCAATTTATTTATTAGTTTCTATGAATTTAATCAACAACAACAATAAGTGGCAAATCATATGGAGTAATATAATTAATTTCATTGAAATATGGAGTATGATTTTACATTATGCATACAGCTAAAATCATTCTTCTTTGTAGACAACCACCACTAGCACTCACAATCACAACCATCAAAGTATTAGTACTCCCTCCGTCCCACTAAAGATGTCATACTTTCCTTTTTAGTTTGTCCCATAAAAAATATCACATTTTATTTTTTGGAAAAAGTTCTCTCCCACATGAATATAAAAATTATATTTTCTTTCTCCATTTAACACATAAAACAAAACCTCCTAAAATGATCTCGTGTCGTCCCACAAGTGTGACATCTTTTGTGGGACGGATGGAGTATTAATTACTCCATACCACAAATATAAATAAACATCATATTTATAATATTTTGTAAGTTTAAACTACAAAATTATTACAAGTTTAAAGTTTGCATTATAGTATAAGAATACTCTTCAAAAAGTTTTAAAAAACTAACTCATTTTCTTGCCACTTTTTCAATTTAATAAATTCAAAATTGAAAATCCCCACTCTCCCAACCGATCTTAACTACCTCGACTCCAAAGGGTCCCACACTAGGATTCCACTTTGTGGGCACCCTTATTTACCTACATTCACACCCAAACAATATATAAATTCCTTCATCAACAATCATCCTCACCTCTCTCTAATTCTAAACACCTAAAAATTCTTCCAAAGAAAAATTCACTTCGCCCAAAAATTCTTCAAGCTTTCATCCATGGCGATGAACTCGTCGATCAACGACAAAAACATCGAGGAGGAGGAGAGCGGATGGACCAAGTATTTGGAGGACTTCTCTTGCAAAAACGACAGCTTCATAAGTAGCTCTTCTATGGTCTCGGACGCAGCGTGGAATGGCTCCTCCGATACAATCAAAAAGTTGAATTTGAAGAAGTTGAACCGAAGAAGGAAATACACGTATGAATACGATGATGCTTTGGAGGATACGGCTAGCTCTCCTGTTCATAGCCCTAAGGTGATCACCACTTATCCTTCTCTTCTTTATAGTATTTCTTTTTTTTTTCTTTTTATTTAAATCTTGGTTCGATTTTTTCTACTACAAGTACGATGTACTATAGGTGTATGTGAGAAAATAATAAATCTTGGTTAGAAAATTGTTTTGAGTTTCTTGTTTCAAGAGATAGGTGAATTTTAGTTTGATTTGAGATAGATTTTTATGTCATGAATAATTAGTTTGTTGGCTTTAGAAAATTGTCAGTTTTTTTTCAAAAGAAAAGGGAAAGATGTAATGGTTTATTCATAATCAAAGCAACTTTCCTAATTTTAAAATTTTTGCACCTATTTTCTTGAAAAAGAGAGTAATTAATTGTGTCAATATTTTGTTGAATAGGTTAGCACGATGATGAAGCATATGGAGGTCAACCACAGAAAGATGGATGATGTTGCTTCCTGTGATTTCATGGTAACAACTTGTAGTATTTAATTAATTTACTTCTATATAGGGTATCTAAGTTTTTATTTTTATTTTTTTGCATATGATCGTGCCCTTTTAACTAATTTTATTTAATTCTATTCTTTTAGGGTCAGCAGTCAAATTCAAAGAATTTCTTGAAACCAGAAAGAGAAGAGATAAATACGAAGAATATTGTTATTGACAATGAAACTAGCGATCAATATATGGAGCTAAGGAAGAGAGGATTATGTTTAGTGCCAATGTCAGCTTTGATGAACTATATTGGTTAATTAGTATAGTTTCTGTATCGATCTTTTCACACACGTTAATGTGAAAATTAGCATGATACTAGATGTACTATATATATTATAGTATGTAATGATAATAAAAGAAATTTGGTTAGATTAACTGCTGTATATAATTTTCATCGACATTTCCTTCAATGAAAGAAAATGCATCTTGCTGATAAAAGTATACATCAAATATATCTAATTAGCTCTCATGTATTGAATATACAGTTTTGTACTTGTGTGATTTTTGAATCTCTCTCTTTTTTAATATGTTTCGGTTCATTCATGCCTCCCTCCATTTTAGAAATAGGAGTCGCTCATTATCCATGCCTTATGCGATCACTCCCTACTTTTGTTCTAAGCATTACTATCTCTGGTTAAAAATTCTAATTTTTGCTAGAAAAATTGTGACCATATATAAATTCTTTTTACAATTATGCATATATTGAAATATCAGGTTGATAGAAAATAATGCTCCCTATTTATACTCTTAATTAATTTATATGACGATTATGATTCATAAATGAATAGAAATTAATTAATTTAAATTTTGACATTTTAATTCCTTTCTTTGTTTGATCTCTTTTAATTTGGGTTTTTCTTGATTCTTGTTTCGATCTCCGTGTTGAGACTAGTGCTGGGAAAAAAACCGAAATACCGAAATGCCGGCCTTATCATAACGAAAAAATACCGAAAATAACAAATTTTTGGTATACCGTAATTTTCGGTACGGTATGATACCTTACTAAATCTTTTGGTAAGATAACGACACGAATTTTCATATACCGTAAATTAATGTATACAGCTGCATACCGAAATTTGGTATATACCGTAAATTAATGTATAAACCGTAAAATATAAATATAATTATATATAAAATATATTTTATATATTTTTAAATTATAAAATTTATTGTGAAATATTAATATAATTATGAATAAAATATACTGTTTAATATATTTTTTAAATTATAAAATATAAATAATAGTCTAAAAATTCAAACTGTCTATTTTTATTGATGTTGAAAGTAAGGTATACCGCAAAAGTAAAGTATACCGAACATTGGTATGCTATACCGAAAATGAGGTACGGTATCGGTATGGAAAATCGTCATACCGAAAATAAGGTATAACGAAGTTCGGTATACCGAAAATTTTGGTAAGGTAAAGGTATGATTTTTTCGCATACCGAATTTACGGTAAGGAAATTAAAATCGGGTTCCTCATAAATATATTAATGGTTGATCCAATTAGATTCAATTATAAAATAAATTTAGAGTAAACTTAATTAATATATTATTGCTAAATGGTGGCCACATTGTTTCCACGTTTAATAATTAATTACATGTGGTGGAGGATTTTCGATCTAATTAATGATATTGTGACGTCTTAACAAGAAAGGGTCTATCAAGATTATCAAAACTAACAGACTATATATTTTATTTTTACTAAAAGGGCATTAGTGTTTAACTTTGCCACGGAAGAAATTACTACTAATATTTTTCTAAAAGTAATGGAGACAATTTACATTGTTGAAACTAATAACCATAGATTGTTTCAATGCACTTCAACTCCAACCCACTATTAATTATTGTTCTTACTTTTAACCATGATTTTATTTTGTTTATCTTTTATAGAAATGCTTATGGTATTGCCGTATTATTTTCATTAAAACAATAACTCCAATCTACAAATTAATTAAATCCAACATTACTTTCTGGTTAACCTCTATTTATAGTTGGATTCAACTAATACAAAACGGATAGTAACTAAACTTATAATTTCAGACTATGTGCATAGGGATCAAAACGGAGGTGGATTTGTAATTATTTAAGATTAAGAACATTCATTGGATTTAGCATTTCTTAGAAAGTACTATAATATTTTTATCCCTTTTTTGTTTCTCTCAAATTAATTAAAAATGGTATAATTGTAACAAACAGACTTACCAAGGAGATGAGACCGTATGGCGATGGCTATTGGTAGCTCGTAGCAATATTAATTTAATTATTTTAAAATAATATTCATGTGTTTTATTTATTAATTTATTTGCTTAGTGCATTGAACCGAATAACTATTTTTTGGCACGAATTGTTATTTATGACTGATTGATTAGAATTAAGAAGTGTGACGCGATATGCAAATTTATACTCTATTTGAAATGGATTTAATATCACATCATTATTAACCACTTGCTGAAATGAACGAAAAACAAATTTATTGTAACTGGTCTGGTAGGTAGTCATTATTCTTTCTTTTCATTGCATTTAAAATGACTTGATACAGTAGCAGTATAATTTTTGGCCCATGTTGGATTAATTTAGTGTTTTTTTCAGACATAATCATAATTTTATATCTGAATTGTATAGCTGCATGCATATTTAACGAGTTGGAATACCGAGTAATTTGGTCGGTACAAAAAAAGGTTAGGGTTATACTTTCAAAATTTTATTTAAAAATATATTTTTATATAATTAATTACTTTATTAATAGTATAGTGATTGTGCATAATAGCATGGTAAAGACTTAAAGTCTTTTGACTTATGTCTGTCGAGATTCGAGAACTGCATACCATATGTAGCACTATTAATTTCTGTATCCCCTTATAAATTTAAATAAATTAATTGAATGATGCTGATAATAATGACGTTGATGATAAATTTTTTACACAATTTATAAATTTAATGATGCTGATAATAATGTCTAAGTTATTAGAATTAAAAAAATATACTTCCTTCGTCCCCTAATACATGGCCAATTTGACTAGACACGGAAATGTAGTAGGAAATGTGAGGAAAGGTTAGTAGAAGGTGGGTCTAACATTTATATACTCCCTTCATATTAAAAAAAATAGAAACATTTGAAACGGCACGGGTTTTAATGCACAATTGGTAAAGTAAGTAAAAAGAATTGGTAAAGTAAGAAAGAGGAAAAGAAAAATGAGTAAAGTAAGAGAAAGACTAGAAAAAGTAGTCAAAGTAGAGTTAGTGGATTGTAGGGTCAATGTCCTAAAATGAAAAGATTCTAAAGTTTCTATTTTAAGGAACAACCAAAATGGAAATAGTTTCTATTTTTAAAAAACGGAGGGAGTATTAGTTTTGTAGTGAAATGTGAGTAAAATAATGTTAGTGGAATGCGAGGCCTATTAATAAAAATAGTAAAAAAAGTAAATGAGACATTTATTGGTGGACATACAAAAATGGCAAAATGAGACACTTATTGGTGGACGGAAGGAGTATGTATTTGAAAGAAATTATTGGACTAACTTTTAAAAATTTGAACAAATAATTATAATTGAAAATTAAATAATGATAATATCTCATTTAGGGCTAACCCTATGGGGTTCGGGTTCATTTCGGGTTATTCATATCGGGTTGCGGGCTATTTGGTTTAGGGCCATTCAGGTTGTGATTTTTCTAGATAAAATTTTGCAACTTTGACCTAATGAAACTGTAGGGTTATTTGGGTCAATTAGTAAGTTTTGGATTGAATTGACATTCCTAATGTCCACGTTGTATGGAGGAAGATATACGCTAACCGATTAACAAATAGAAAAGAATATTAGTTACGGGGACCAATGCTTTAATAATAATTAAGCTTTAAACATGAAAGTCAGCTTTGCTTAACTGTTCTTTTTCTTGGTTTAGTGTTTTGGGGGTGGGCCGGAATAGTCACCAATGAACCCTCCGGCCCGCCATGAGCGAGTCACTTCTTTTTGGCACGGGATTTAAGAAATTGATATGGAAATAGTTAAAATGGAGAGAGTAAGAGACTACAATAAAGTAATGAAAAGAATAAAGTATGTAGAAAAAAATAAAGTAAGAGAGATAATTTTTTATTTAGAGGAGAAATTACTTGCGATTGGACATCCTAAAAAGGAAAGTGACTCGTGATGGGATAGGGGGAGTACGAAATTGATGGGTTCATTTTCAAGAAATGCACGCCTTCGCACTTAACAATAACTTTGACATTGATTTCGATGGCGACTTTGATGAGATTATTGACAACCTTTCATGATTTTAGTGGAACATGCTTGGTTTGCTTAATTACCTACAAATTCATTCTCTTAGTTAGAAAAGTATCGTGTCGTGTCGTGTTCCTTGTAAATCGATCAATTGTATATGTACACAGAATTTATTTAAATTAAATATCATGAGTTCTATTCTCAATTCATCGATGGTGTACCAAACGTCAATTGAAATGTCTCCATATCGCCTCATTTTCGGCAAGATGTGTCTCTCTTCTTATTGAGATATTGAGATATTGAGCACCTGAACATATTTGATTGTTCAAAAGATGAATATAGAGCTAAGTAAGTGTGAATAGGAGAGAAAGCTCGAACTCCAAGAGCTTGATGAGATTTGACTAGAGGCCAATAACGCGGCATTGTATTGTAAAGAAAGATCTAAGCTTTGACACAATCGAACCTTTAAAGAGAGATCATATGAATTAGGTCAAAAATTTCTTTTGTTTTAATCAAATCACTAAATCGGATCATACATTGTTTGAGATATCTAGTCCAACAGAGCCATCAAGATTTAGAGAGTTTTTTTTTTTCTCAAACACCATTATTGTGGGGGATTAGACAGACCCCCAATCCGTCCATATCATACGGAACACAAACAAGATATTAACATCCATATATAAGCCAAACCCAAAAATGACTAGAACCACAACAAAAAGCAAAGAACCAAATTGTGATGTATCAACAGACCGAGCACTATCCGTCTATCTATCAGGCTAGGAACCAAAATTATCAGCATGGAAGAAAAGTGCCAATTGTGGGGCTTCTCACAACAAAAAAGAAAAAAATAAAACTAGCCAAGGGACATACCCAAGGCTAGACAGCCCTCGACCCTAGCTAAATACTCCCTCTGTCCCATTAAAAATGCAACGTTTTTCTTTTTTGGTTGTCCCATTAAAAATGAAACGTTTCCTAAAATGGAAACAACTCTATCTCTACTTTTTCATCTCTCTTACTTTACTTTCTCTTCATTTACTCACAAAACAACACTACATAAAATCCCGTGCCGATTCCCAAATGTTGCATTTTAAGTGGGACGGAAGGAGTATATATATGTGGACTCAAAGATCCTAGCTAAATATATATGTGTGGACTCAAAGAAGAATCTTTTAAAAGGCCTTACAAGGAAAGAATATCTTGCCGCTAATTATAGAGCAGTTAGAGAATCGTTAATTTATCATGTAGGACAAGAAGGAAGTTTCAATAGTCTAATTAAATATAGAAATATTCGCCCAAATTTTGTAGACTTTATTACATTATGCAGCATGCTTCCCGTAACATTCCCGTGACAAAGTGCAAAGAACTATTTGTTATGTAATTAATGAACAATCCTAATTCTTGTGTTAAAAAAGATCACAATTCTGCCTCAAATATCGATTTACTCATGATACTATAGTATTCTAACCGACAATCAAACTAGATTTTCAATAAATAAAAACTAATTAATGTCAAGGAGAATAATATCGTTGGACGTCGTCTCATATCTCTTATTTTTGTATATTTTAAAGAGAGATTGAAGAATTAAGTAATTAAGTATTTGATTATTCGTAGGCCGGCGGCGACAATAAAATATGGAGTTGGCTAGAATTAAGTATTCCAAAAAATCAATTTTCACTTTAATGAGTTGATCTAACTTAAATTATCACTAGTCTTAAGTTATTGTGTTATACTAGTATTATATTTAAGATGAAAAAAGAAATAATTTTTAATTAATTGGGGAAATGTGGCTATATATTGTAGGTATTTGTTTATTTAAATGGTTATTGTGATTAACTACCATAAGGGGTTAACTTTAAATATAGTATTGGACAATTGTGTGAAGAAAACCCGAAAACACAAATGAGCCAAATATTTGGGCCGAGTTCTGTTTATGGACCGAGAATTTTAATCAACAAATTAACGGTTTAATGTATATTTATGCGCATTAAGTATTAGTGACAGCCCATTAAGTGAAAACTCATTTACTCATCGTCAGAAAACATATTATTAATGAAAAAATAATAATCCTCAATCACAAATAGTGCAAAAGTCCAAATAAACTAAAATACCCCTAAAGGGCTAGAAGGTATTTTAGATATAAAAAAGTAAAAAATACAAGTCCCTCCAACGATACTATATCAGAGTCTAAAGACGTATGGGGACGTTATTAAAGTTTGAGTACCGCATTTGATACAGTTTTAAAATTTAGATACCAAAAATGTTGTTTACTTATATTTATTAAACAAAAAGTTTATACTCCGTATATCTAAAATATTGAAATTTTGTTAATAAATTTATTAAATTAACATTAACATGTAATTTAGGATATTTTAACTTGGATTTGCACACGTCAATCACGCCCCAATGCATAATTTCTTCGTTTGTTTTTTTATTAAACACTAATCGACAAGGGTAGCAGAGATTGAAACTTATTAATATGTGTTTGGAACCTGATATAATTATCATTTCTCATTTCATAAATGTGAATTCGCAATTTTAAATTAGTGCAAATAAAAAATCAATTAATTAAGTCGTGCATTGCACATATGTAACACTAGTTAACATAAAAAGAAAACTTTGAACATTTAAAAATTACACAAGAAGGGAGTTGTCATGCGATCTCAATTGCAATAGACTTTACTTAGAGTGCACTTCAAATCAAATATTGATTGTGGATTCTAACGAAATTTTTTGACATTCACCTTTTCCCATTTTGCATGACTCAAATATTCCGAGCATTAATATTAAGCAATCTTTTGTAATAAAGGAATTCATTTGTTTCTACTTCTTATAACATTTAAATTGTAAATGGGAAAACTTAAAAATAAATTTTAGATCATGTAGAATGAGAGGAAGGGGTATATTTCCAAAATTAGAATATAAATTCTCTCTTTTTCTAAGCATATATTCTATTTGGACATCCATTCATAGACGAATGAAGCATACAACAAATCCAAGAACCAAACAAATTCTTAGCCTTGTCTTCACACGACTTATATTCAATAATAATTCACGTCACAGTCACTGGGATTAGTTGTTAATTTGATTCCAAATCCATCTTTGTTTTTGACTAAACACTACTAATTTAGTGTTGATTGTTGATTCTAACGCTCCTTAATTTCATCATCGAAAAAAACTGCGAAAACTCCCATATTTATTCTCTTTTTCTCGTCTTTCCCGTCGCCGGCCGAATGCTCCCCACAATAAATTCCAACAAACAGTTTTATTTCTTCTACACTTTTCAAAAAATCATTTTCTAGCCTTTTTTGAAGATGAACGATCTTCTCACGGTTTGTGTTTCTGTTTCTTTGATATTTTGCTGGTTTTTTCCTGCTGATTTTGTATATTTTTCTTTTTTTTGTTTGATTATAGAGTTCATGAATTGAATGTTTATGCTGATTTTTGGGTGAAGTTATCATGGAGTATTATTTAGTTTATTCATCATGTTGTCAGTCAGTCAGTAGTCTAAAATTTAGTATAAAGAAAAAATATAATTTTATTTATAGTTATTTTTACTTTTTAGTTAGTGTTTAAGAATAGATGTTTATGCAGTATTTAGGTGAAGTAATGAATTGATAATGATATCCTTGTATTTTCTACTCTTATATTGCACATGCTAAGAAGTAAGAACATGGTGAATTTTTGAGGTGCAAAATAGTCTGAGATTCAATGGCAGCACGATAAATGTGATCTTGAACTACGGCCTAAATCTTTAGATCGTGTTTCCTTTGTTTCTGTCTAGTTTTTGAAGTTCTTGATATGCTATAGTAGTTGTTCCTTTCTTCAAAAATGTTGGAGTAAACTAGAAAAACTATGTTTTCACTTAAAATCAAGAATCTAGTTGAAAAATTGGTTGTGCTTTTCTTGAAATGATACAAGAGAAAATCTCTTAATAAATGAGACATAATGTGTTTTTATGGTTCTTGAGTCTTGCGTGCATGTCAGGACTCGTTCGTTGGAGATGCCAAAGGCAACACGTCCAGAGAATCCGACATAGAGATGGGCCCTCGGCTTCCTAGGAGTAGCTCTGATGTGGCTCTGGAATCCTTCCATAAGCAGGTGCGCGCCAAAAAGAAGTCATGGTCCGTTTCCTTTCTTTTTCCTCGTAAATTCTCATCTTTATCGTTGCTGGCAGATACAAGAGGTCGAAAAGCAGGTGGACAAGCTCTCCGTTTTGCTACAGAACCTTAAGGTATGAATATGAATACGGCCTTTCATTGATAGACTACGTGCTTACAAGTGAAACGTGTTATCTTAAACGACTATTGTAGGTTATGTAGTTTCATCAATAGACAACACTTGCAAGCGAAACATGTATCGTGTTTTCTTAAGCAACTATTGCTTGTTATGTAGTTTGATTTGATTCTATGCATACCATCCTTTTGTCAGGAAGCGAACGAGGAGTCAAAATCGGTTACAAAAGCTTCTTCGATGAAAGGTGCAATCCTTCTCCTTTTCATAATACCTTATAGATTTAGTACTAATGTAGCATGTCGTACTCGTTCCAGCTATCAGGAGACGGATGGAGAAAGATGTCGATGAAGTAGGAAAGATAGCACGCGGTATAAAAGTGAAAATCGAGACAATGAACAAAGATGTATAGCTCATACCATTTTCACATCTCAGTATCCCTCTTTGGTTGTTTCTCTGCTATGAACTGATTTATCCGAATGCTTCTCAGAACTTAGCTAACCGGCAGAAGCCTGGCTGCGGAAAGGGAACGGCCGTTGATAGGTCAAGAACAAACATGACAAAGTAAGTATAAAAATGTAAACATCTCCAGCTGTTTCTTCCTTCCCTATGTTTCGGTACGAGTAATTTAACAACGCCTCGTTCCCTGCAGCGCCTTGACGAAGAAATTTAGAGACCTCATGACCGAGTTTCAGGTCCGTTGATGATGATTCTGTTTTTCGATACATTGAGTTTTTGAGATGCTCTGTTTGTTTGAACAGACATTGAGACAGAGGATTGAAGAGGAGTATCGCGAGGTTGTTGAGCGACGGGTAGTAACAGGTCAGATTCGTATTTATTTTTTCTTTTATGTTTACTCCCTCCGTCCCTTAAAATTGATTTAAGACGAAAGTGCGTATATTAAGGGACAGAGGGAGTATTTTCTTTCGATATTGTTTGGTTTCATTTTTTAGAATCTAATGCGCGCGTTCGACGTTCAGTTACTGGAAGTAGACCGGACGAAGAGGTAAGCCTTCCTTGCATGCAACACTTGAAATCTGCAACATATCGACGATATTCATTTTGGAGCTCGATGACTAACAGACTATCAATACTCTCATTGAAACCGGAAACAGTGAACAGATATTCCAGCAAGCGATGCAACAATCCGGGCGGGGCCAGGTACTTTTTCATTTTATTCATGCGAAGAATGAAATTTTTTACATTTTTATACGTCTCGTTATGTAGGTAATGAACACTTTGGAGGAGATTCAAGAGAGGCACGATGCTGTAAAGGAGATCGAGAAGAAGCTTCTCGACCTTCATCAGGTACATAGCGATCTAACTGATGTTGTTGGATCACGTTCCAAATGACATCCGTTGATCTCTCTTTGCAGATTTACCTAGATATGGCCGTGCTAGTCGAAGCTCAAGGAGACATTTTGGACAACATTGAGAGCCAGGTTAACTTTTAATGATCTTATATGATTCCTAGATATATGCAAAATTGGGGTATAAATAGAAAGATATGGTGTGTGTTGTTGTGTGTTGACGAGGCTCTCGTTCAGGTAACGAACGCAGTCGACCACGTTCAGTCGGGAACGACTGCGCTTCAGAACGCGAGAAAACTGCAGAAGGGCTCGAGAAAATGCATGTGCATTGCCATTATAATTCTCTTAGCAATTGGAATTATTATAGTTATTAGTTTGGTCCAACCATGGAAAAACTAAGGGAAAATGGTGCTTCGTTTTTCGCGCACAGCGCGTAAAACGTCGCTCCCAGTTAACCTTAGTTAGCGATGTGTTGTTTGCATGTTCGTGAGCCTTGAATGGCTTTGAGAAATTTTATAGTTTGATAGATTAAATATATTGATACTAATGTGTATGAATAAGTAGTAGTATAAGTGGAAATTAATACGAAAAATAAGAAGGGAGCTATTGTAGTATGTGTGAATTGGTCTAGAGTGATAATGTTTGAAGCTAAAGGTCTTGGGTTTGAATCCATAATAATGCCACCTTTAAAAAAAAGGGTCTTTCTATTGATTCGACAAGAAATGCCTTACTCCCTCTGTCCGTTGTTACTTATCACAAGTTTTATTTTTGGTCCATCTGTCATACTTCTCACACTTACTTTTTACTCTACTTCTTTTAGTAATGAACCTCACATTCAACTAACTTAATTTCACTCCCCCTTTATTATCAAAGTAATACTCCATATAAAAGTAAAGCACCTATGTCACTAGCTTTTTCAAATCACTTCTGATATTCTTAAAATCTGTATCGAGTTAGAGTCAATTAATGGCGGATGGATGAAGTATTAATTTATATGTTCTTCGTCGTCAAGTTCGCATCTTTGCTTTGCTTTCGTGAACTTCGACATACAATTTGTATTAAACAAAATATATGTTCCTATAACTTTGGCAGAACAATAATCCCACTACTACCCGAAATATAAACACTAACAAAGTAGCTTCCTCAAATTATTTTCTTTGTTTATTTTGTGTTTTACTAATTTTCCAACAAATTAATGAGGTTCAAGGTAAAATGCTTCTCTTAAATGCTTGGGCTTGGGCTTGGTTTTGGATAAGAAATGTTTATAAGATTTGAGGCTCATGTCTTATTTTAAATTTTTATTTCTGAATTTAAGAATTATTGCATGAATTAATGGAGAGAAGAAAAAAGTAATTGGAGTAATAATGATAGGGATAAAAGGTTATTGAATGTATTAATGATGATTTGCTTTTTCTAAAAGTAGAAATATAACATTTTTATTGAGATAAACTAAAAAGAAATATGACATTTATATTGGGAGTCATGGGAATGGAGTGCGTATAAATGATCTTATTTTCTTCGTTTACTTATTTAATTGGTTTGTTAAATTATGGTTATAGGTGAAAAACGCAGTGGATCATGTGACCATGGGTACGGATGCTCTTCAAACAGCGAAAGATCTGCAGAAAAAATCAAGAAAATGCATGATGATTGCCATTATTTTAATGTTGGCTATTGCAATAATTATCGTGCTTTCTATTCTCAAACCGTGGAAGAAATAGGACTGGTACATAAGATTTTCACAATTAATTTGCAAGCCAATTTTCATAAATTAGGACATTTGTTTTATACATGTATTTCTCCTGATTTTAAAAATGTACCTTATAATAGTTGGCAAGCGAAAACTTTAATTTATGTTATAGTTTTATTCCACGATGCAACAACTGAGATTCTCAATTGCGAAATGCATCTGAGAGAAATATGAATCTTAACGAGTAATCATAAGTTGAAGTTTTCGTCTGATTGAAAATAATTAGGGGGCACAGACCAAGATACATTGTCACAAGCCAAACTTTTGATAAAAAATGCAACCGAACAACTAAAAATGCAGGCAGAGACATAATTGAACCCTCATTTCATAGCTGATTTTCAATTCACTGGTGTTAGTTACATATACAAAGCACACTTTGAATTTTAGTGGACGTAAAATGGATTGACAAAAAAACAATAAAAAAGCCTCAAACAATATAAAAAAACTGATGAAGAGTATGTATAGATAGTGCAATATAAATATGAACCCCCCCCCCCTCATATACAACCATCTTAGCACAAAAACAGGCAAAGAGATAGAATAAGACAACATTTAACATTCAAATTCAAACATCCCAATTATGATGCTACAAGGGCTTTCACAGATCAGCAACAAAAAGGTCGATACAGAGCTTAATCAACGGGCAATCTCGGTCAAACTAATGGAAACGGGATAGATAGCGTGAGGCGTACACACTTTAACGAAAACATGACCTGGGAACACGTTTTTGTTTTAATCAATAACAACTTGTGCTGATCTTTCTCATGGCAGAGAGTAAATTTCGATCTTTCCTGCTGCATCAGACGAGAGCATTGGGTTTCACCTCTCGATGAAACAGGGCCAATCAGAATGGCATAAACAATGGTCACACGAAATACAACAGGGGTTAAATCCTAACACTGTTATAAGGTTGGAATTTCCACGGTACGAAGTTATTTCTAAATAATGCTACACCATATAAAAGTACACCGACGAAATTTTCTGAAGGTTTCAAGGAGAAAAAGAATCAGTTTTGGGTGAAGTTCTGTACTTGTTTGTATCACAGGGTTTGTTGCTTTTATGACAATAAAATGCTGCCCTTCTGAATATCAGCAACTGCAGGTGATCAACGAACAATGTAAATAACATTGAACTCATAGAGGATAAAAAGCAAACAAATAAATAACAATGAATACCTATATTGCACATTAGACACATCCAAAGAATTGTTCCAAGGATGGCGCAGTAAAGACATTAGAGGCAGGTCGTTCGAGCTTGACAGATGAGACGTGAAGCTGATATTTTATGAATCTCTGAAAAATGATACAGAAGTTGATGAATTTCAAGCTATGATGTGCAACGATACTCCAAAGAAACAAGTGTAATAAGCATGATGTATGCAGCCTAGAAGACATAGAAGACAATAGATGCCAAGCAATTATGTGAAACGATATTTTCATGAAAAGAAGTGGAGTGATGAAGCATAAAAGCCATCCTACAAAGTTATATGTATCCACTTCTTCCAAAAGAAACATAGCAAATGTGTATTTTGTTGAATGTACAGTTTTCTTAAATTCGGCACCCCTATTTCCAGAAAGGATATGATTCTTTTATTACAGTGGCGATAATACGATGCATATAATATTTACTCAGAAAACCAGAACTTAGTTTAAACAATAACAAATAATAGACAGTATAAGCAGAAGATCCGCAGTGTCTCAGAAAAATCACAAATAAAGTTGAACACACAATATCTCAGAAAAACACGACTAGACATTTAACTAGTCAAGATATGTCTTCCCCTCTTTTCCATCACGGTTCACATACTAGAAATAGACAACAACATCCACAGATAGATAACAGAGATTCAACACTCCAAACTATTGAAAAAAACTGCACTCGCCTTTCTCCATTTAACTTAGATGAAAAGTAAAAAACTGATTATTAAACTTATCTGAAGAATAAGAACTAGTTTTTGGTCGAAATCAAGTAACAACATCTAAAATGTAAATTCACATTACTTTAGACCAACAAAGGTGTTTCTACTTTGTAATAATAGGCTTTACCAAAATGTACCATTGAATGATATATCTAATTAACGCAAATTTCATGGACTTCTTTCTTCAAGTTTTTATTAGTTTACCAAGATGAATACTTATCTTATGTTGGATAGAACAGACAAACGTAAAGAAAGAATTAGAACATACAGCTAGCTGGGTAGTAATTTCAGGATTCGAGTCAATGTGCCAATCTGGTTCCAACTGTCTGACAAAAGATGTCCGTCCATTCTCCGTGGCACAGAAAAGAACCTGCAAGCTCAGTTCTGTAAGAGCTACGTACAAGCTTAAAAACTTACCTTGTGGACAAGAATCTTAAAGTTTCTAAGAACAATGTAATGCCACATAAAATGCTCATTAATTTTTCTTAACTACATAACCACACAACAATTTTTCAACTGACACCTACCTTATCTTTGACTAAACCACCTGATGTAAAAACCCCAGCATCTTTCAGGGCCTCAAGGACTTTCTTCTGCAATGACAAAAGCGACAAAAACTAACTGGTGATCTTGGAGTAAATTGCATCATATAGCAAACATAAAACAAAAGTACGCCATATACTGAGAAATGAACAACACACACCAAACTTCTAAGCCATGATGCTTTGTTCCCCATTTATATGGGATTCAAGAGATACTATTCTTGTAATTAAGATGGTTGACTGCACCAAGAAAAGCTCCCACCATATCTCAATAAACGATTGTTGAAAAAGAAGAGTACGGAGTACTGCTTTGTTGTTATTTTTCCTTTTTTGAAAGTTAGAATAAATAAAAATTATTGAAAGACCTAGAAGTATAATTACTTGTTCATGTCATCAGCATTTTGAAACCATAATAAGTAAACCAAATAAATAAGCAATTTGAGGACAAGATTATAGATGAAAGATAATTTCAAGATACGAACAGATAGGCATCAATATATAATCTAGCGAGTAGAGGCATAACATCACACAACGTAAACACAGATCATTCGTACAAAACTAATTTGTGACACTAGTCCAAATAACAAAGCTACTATACAGTCTATAAGACATAAATGTGGTTAAACCAAATCCAAGTGATCAATAAGAGAAACAAGATAATTTTTCTCAATAAGTGAACCCCAGAAATAAATGTTCTGTAAGAGTACATCCTAATGTCTTGTACGACCAAAAAGCATAAGCCGGGGACCAAAAAGTACTAGGATTTGTGTAACACCATAATAAACAGGACGAGAGAGATGTATTCACATGATTCTTGCAAGATATGGAAGTTCATCAGCTATCACAGATAATGAAATCAACATTCAACTGAAAAAAGACTTTCACCATATGAAAATAAATAAATGGTAAACAATAAGAAGAGGATGTTTTACTTCACTCTCATCATCAAGCACCCTTTCCATCAGATAAAGGTCACAAAATTTTGTGATCTCAAGCAGCACCTCCAGCACAGATGATCTTACAGTTGCTTGCTTCTGGGAAAGAAATTCGTTAACCACACGAATCAGTAATTTTGCATTGATGATTTTGATATGCTATAGACTTGAAGATATGTAACAACCTGTAGTTCCTCGGGGGTGTTCTCCTCGAGAATAACACCAAGCAACCTACATGTTACCTGCACAATTTAAGAAATAGAAAGAAAAAAAAAAGGAAAAAAAAAGGTGAATGTAATTTACATGGAGGTAAGTATATCACAAATCCCAAACCACAATATTGCTGTCTATGACATGAATCACACATTGAACACCACTTTTAATTTCATAACCCCAAACATTGTTCAATTCAGACTCTCAGACACAACACTGACAACACACACATAGAGACAATCAAACTTGATTGATAATTGACAAAATGCCTGTCCTAAGCATACCAAAAATGTACCAGTGTTGTTAGGAGTGTGGGGCACACTGGGGCAGTTAGGTAAAATCCAGGGCATGGGGCAATGGGGGCGTATGTCCCATGAATCGGGGAGCACTAATGCAATTTGTAGAAGAAAGAGAAGCTTGTATTAATGGTTCAAAATTGTATGCATGTAGGGTGTAGAGGTACAAATGAGTATAGCACATATTAGTGAGGGTGTAGAGGTATGGATTAATATGGTGTCCCCATGATCTGACACATAAATAGCGAAATGTGAATATGAAGTAAGGCACGCATTAATAACACCGATGTTGTCAACCAGTTATGGACTGAGCGAGAGACATTCGGAGGATCAACTATAAAGGAGGGTGAAGAGATAAGAGTATAGGTTCCCATGGTTTAGCACATTAAAGATGGAGAGAGGGAGAGAGAGAGATTGGGAGGATCAAATCCAAAAGAGGGTGTAGGGTGTGCACTTTGATCTGTCACGGTGCCGTAGCCTTACCCCAGCTGCTGCATCTCGCTCGCCCCAGCCACCATGGGGCGATTCCAGCCTCACCTCGTGCACCACGACTGTAACACATTTTACAGAAACGAATGTAACAACATTTCAGCCATGAAGCATGAGTCACAAACACCACAGTTCAGTTAACTCTATCGTAAAGTATGAAGTATCATCTGATTAGGGATGATAACAAAATCTTAGGCAGCATTTCTTTGGCTGCCGGTCATCTCAAAGTTTTCTGATAAAAATTCTCCAAGTAACTTAATTCATCCAGTCAGTCTAGGAAAGTCTCTTGATGGCTCAAAGTTACATAATAGGTCCTGCGTGGCCCAAAATAGAAAATTTTAAACTTTTACAATAGCAGAACACTAGTAGATACGCATCACTCATGAAGGAGCCATGAAGGAAAAGCCAAAGTGCAGGAGGTTTGTGGAGGAGAAGTCGAAGTGAAGGTTCATGGAAGGGAATTAATGTCTCCATTACAAGTGAATGAAAAGAATGAAGATCGGGCAAGGAAAAGGGTGTTGACAGATGTTACTGATGTTGGATTAGTGGGAGAGTGAGTGGGAAATGGTTACCAGAAGATGGGAGGAGTGGAGTTGTTGGTGCTAGTTATTCCCATTATGTTTATGTTACTTACTTCTTATCTAGTGGGATTGTATTGTGTTTGTTAGTAGCCTGTAGGGCAAGTGTAGCTAAGGATTTCTATGAAGGAAAAGAGGGCCTTCATTTGAAGGAGAATCTATCAACATTTCTATTACTTTTTCTTAGAAACATTGTGTCGACAACAACTACGTCTTCATTGCTTCATTCTTTAACATCATCCCAAATTAATGGATCGTTACATGGGAACAAGACACCATATCAAAGTATTCCAATTACATTTTAAGGAAGTATAAATATATTAGGCAAAGATAATGCTCAAACAAAAGAATAGAGAGACTCCAATGTCTGAAAGCTGAGTAAGCACATGACATAACTAGCGCACAGAATAGAAAAGGGACATTCTTCCTGTATCAGGAGAATTGAGTCCACCTATTGCATTTAAGTATACATTGGTTACACTACCAATGAAAAGTATCGTTCGAAACATTACCTTCCTTCCTTCGCTCAATCTTTGCCTAACAATTTGTCCAAGGGTTGGCTGCAGTAGGATGAAAAATGTCACTTCTTCTATTTCCCAAGTTACCAACAATGCATAACTGAAAAGGGTGAAGAAAAAACCTACTTTTACAGGCTGAAAGAACTCATCGATAGCATTCTGGGTTCTCGAATCCTCTACAGGATTAATAGCCCCCGCAGACAAAACATTTACTGTCTCAGCACTACGAACACCAGAACTACTCGCTGACGGAGCTTGCCGTTTTGATTGCCTTCTTTGAGGCTCACTAGGTGTTCTCAATATTCTCCAAGTGAACACTAAAGCAAATGCTAACCCTGCTATGGCCCCAACTGATCGAGAATCCTGCAACATAACATTAGAAATTTAGTCCAAATCAACAACTCAGCTATTAGTTTTTGACATAATCAATAAAAACACTCTTCCAGCTATCAAATTTTACACCAGCATCCAATATTGGAAATTAGCCCCAAAAAATAGATGGCTCGAATCACAAATTAACACATGAAAATTCGATTGATGCTCGATAATTCGCAAAAAGGTCAGGGAGAAACAGGAATAAGAGCAAAAAATTAGAGGAAGATTGGATGAGAGAGAATCGAAACGAACCAGGTCGCGGGGAAACTTGAGAGAGAGGAAAGCTCCAACACGTTTGAACAACTGCAGGAGATCGTCCTGGGCATTATCATCCATTGCGATTTGAGAGAGATTTGTGTTCTGCCTAAACCAATTGATCAGAAACCGATTGAGTCGCGCTAAAATTGAAGTTGCATTTGTAGCTCAAGGATTTATTGCACAGTGGGGGAGGTTAGCTTGCAGATCCAGGGAGATACACTGAGGATTTTTTTAATTATAAACTTTTTACAATTTTAGTTATGTAATTTTACGATTTTTAATTGTATAATTTGTAAATTAAACAACCTAAATGATTTTAAATGGAGTATGTAATTATTTAAATAAGAGATGAATTTGTTTCAATTAAAATTATGCGTTTTCATTTTTTTGTGTCTCACTTAAAGAAATATTTTTAAAAATGGAAACTCAATTCTCTATTTATTTTTACTTTATTCTCATTCTAATTAACCCATCAAATAACATTATATAAATTTTTTAAAAAAAATGCTCTAGAGATGGAGGGATTTATTTGTACTAATTATTAAGAGATTGATTAGGATATGGACTTACGGAGTAAAAATTTAGAAGTGTCAAGTCAACGCTAATCACTTTTTTTTCAAAATACGCATTAAAGTGTTGAAAACAGAGGATAAAAAAGAAGAAAAAAAAAAACAATTGATTTAAAATGTTCGCGAAGATTGGTACGTTGGACTAGAATTTTTAATTAATTTTGATTAATATTTCAAATTCTAGAGTAATTTTTGGGCATGGTTGTAATTTTTTTTTCTTGAGCTTGTTAATTCGTTTTACAACTTTAAAATATCGTTAAAAATATTTGATATCAAAAATCTTTTATTGGTAGAATTTGATAAATATTTTTCCTAAGTAACAAATTAAAATTATAGAAATGTCAAACAAATCGACTTTGTTGTCAAAATTGGCATTTAAATCAAATTCTTCCTAAGTAACATATTAAAATTATAGAAATGTCAACAGATCAACTTTATATGTCAAAATTGGCATTTAAGTTATACACTAATTTTATTCTATACTGGTCTATGGATATGAGTATTGAGTAATATGACCACTTCAGCCAAAACTATCTCAAGAGTCAAGACCCACCATCCAACAGACTTTAGAGTTTGATGAAGGGAAGAATAATATATACGGGTCAAAATGAAAGATATTTGTTCAAGGTTGATTGCTAGAAAAGTAGAAATGTTGTATGAATATACGATATCTAGCCTTTTCCTCAATCTTTGAGATTTCAGTACCCTATCTCTAATTAGTGTGGAATAAAATATGAGATTAATATCGTGTATGTTTGGATGTATTAAAATTAATAATATTATATGGCGGTGTTCGGTTTTCAAGATAAAATAGTACCAAGATATAATTTAAGATTGAGTCGTGAGATTATTCTAGTTATAGGGGGTTAGCTATGACTAATTACCCCGTGATTATCCATTTAGAATTGAATTGTGAGATTAAATCTCTTGAACCAAACACACTATAAATTTAATTTCGGATACAATCTTGCAGAACGAACACCTCCCATATGTTATAAATCAGTATCATAGAATCGCACAAATTTGTTCAAAAACTAGATAAGACCCTTTTTTTTATATCTTAGTAGTATTATTTATGCAATAATAGCAAAAGCACAATTATTTACAAGCGAGAATATTGCTAAACGAAGCGACCAACTATAATTGAAATGATGTCTACTTATTGTAAAAAAGTAGAATGAATAGGTGTTTCTTGTTTAATAATTTTGAAACATTGAAAGACTTTATTAAATAGTTTGGCTATAAACCTACACCCCAAGATAGAAAATGGGACCTCATTCTCATTTGATATTTTATTAATGAAGAGATCAAAATATACAATTTATAGTGAATCAACAATTTTGCATATGTCGTTAGTTTAGATGCAACTGATAATCATTCATCCTTTAAGAAATCGACAGTTTTTACCATTTCTTTCCTAATTTACAAATGTCACAAAAATCTAACATTTGAATTATCACAAAATTGTTTACTAAAGTTTTATATTACTTGACAAGTAACTTTTCTGTTAGATTAAAGCATCAAACTACCAAAGTTGACAGCGATGGTGAAAAATAAAATATCAAGGCTTATTATTTTGGTAAAATATATTGAGATATCTAAATATACATGAACACAAAATACCCCAGCAATAAATTTATTTGTGGTTTAGTCTTTCAGTAGAAAAAAAATCATCCAATCCTATCAAAATTCTGGAAAAAATAGAAAAATCCCAATTCTACTGTACAATATCAATTCATCGAAGATCAATGGGAGAACAAACAAAATTCTCAAAAAAATAAGCAGATGTCAAATTAATAAGCAATAAACGAATCAAAAAGAGCAGAATTATGAATTATTCACTGGACCTGGCGCCGCCGGTTCTGGATTAGGCGGAGTAAATGTCGGCGGCGGAGCCACCGAGACGACTGCTGGAGGCGGCGGGTAAGCCGTCGGAGGAGGCGGAGAAGACAATGCCGGAGGAGGCGGAGATAAATCTGGAACACTAGGAGTTGAATTATCACTCAGCGGCGGCGGCGGCGGCGGCGAATCCGGAACACTCGAGCCTGAGCTCTCACTCGGCGGCGGCGGCGGCGGATTGAAGCTGCCGGAAGGATTAGGAGTAGCGGGAGGATTTAGGCTCGGATTGGAATCGGGGGAGGGGATGACGATCGGAGCGGTTTCCGTGCACGAATCTGAGCTGCAATCGTTCGATTTTTTGCGAATTCCGTGATGCCGGAGCAGCGTGAACCCTAGGACGAGTCCGGTGACGACGAGAATCGCGACGATGAAGACGAAGATCTTCGTGGCTTTGCCGACGAAGCACATTTTAATCGAATTTTTCGGTTGGAGTTTCGATTGGTGAATTGAATTTTTGCTGAAATTATGCAGTTAAGGAAAGGCAATTGAGAATTGTGGGGGCAATGATGAGTTGGTGTGTGAGTGTGCTTTTTGTATTTATGCGTAGAGGAAGGAAATGGTGGTTTTGCAATTGTATGTATGTATATGTGTATGTATTTTTTTTCTTTTCTTCTTCTTGGATTTGGGCATTGGTGGAGTGAAGGAGACGATTGAGGAAGCTATCACGTGAAGGCCATTGAAGGAGAATACGCTGTGATTTTTGGATGTTTCTACATTTATTAATACTTCCTTTATGAGGTAATGCTATAATGTTTCATTTAAATTAGTCAGAGGATATTATTATAAATTGAATCCTATGTTTTGTGAGATGGGCATTTTGAATAGGTTATAGAGTATGGTTCATGTGTTTTTTAATTGAAATGAGAAAATATTAGTAGTATGGGTTTATAATTTAGCTGTCAATGAATACGTGTGAAGATAATGTGGTTGAATTGTTAAAGATATAGATATGTCAATTTTATTTTGAGATAGTAATATATGTGGAAGGGGTCGCCTCATATTGTATGCAATGTATGAGATAATCCTAATATATGAGGATCTCTGATGTGCACTGAGAGTATGAAAATGCAGCACCTTGTTGAAGATTATTTCTTTGATGAGGCACAATGAGTATAAATGTATTTAAACGATGGTTTCATATGCACATCAATTGTAGTATGAGCTTATAATTTAGCTGTCAATGAATACGTGTGAAGATAATGTGGTTGAATTGTTAAAGGTATAGATATGTCAATTTTATTTGAGATAGTAATAAATGTGGAAGGGGTCGCCTCATATTGTATGCAATGTATGAGGTAATCCTAATATATGAGGATCTCTGATGTGCACTTAGAGCGTGAAAATTCAGCACTTTGTTGAAGATTATTTCTTTGATGAGGCACAATTAGTATAAATGTATTTAAACGATGGTTTCATATGCACATCAATAGTTTTGGACATGGGGACACTTGATGTCGTAGGAGTGCACGACAGTGGTACGTCAGCTAATGTACAATAACACTCTAAATCAATTTGACAATTCCTACACATCGCTGACACAACGGACCAATAGCATATCTAGGATTAAAACATCGTGCGGTCAAAAAAATATTAAAATATGTTTAAATTATTATTCTTAATGAAAATACATTACAGTTTAGGGCAAATTGCCACAAAAATATAAATGTTGATCAAATATTGGTCAATCTTGTAATTTTAAACGACAATCATATCATAATTTTTTATTAATTGTTACTAGTAGTTAATAGAACAATGGGTGGAAAGGGAACTTTTAAATTTTAAATAAGAAATAAGATTGCTCAAATGGGCCAACATAGGCCCAATTTCAGAAAATTAATACTCCCTCCGTCCTGGCTAAAATGACACATTGCTTAGCTGACACGAGATTTTAGGAGTTATTGGTTAAAGTATTTAATTGGAGAGAGAAAAGGTGGGAATAAGTATTAAAATAAAGAGAAAGAAAGATGAATAATTTAATAGGAGTGAGAAAAAGTTGTTGGGTGTATTAATTGGAGAGAGAAAGTTTCCAAAATAGGAAATGTGTTATCTTATAGTTGGGACAGACTAAAAAGGAAAACGTGTCATCTTAAGCGGGACGGATGGAGTATAAGAAAGCAGCTTTTATGTAAAAAAGAATCGTGCCGCCGACTGAAGCTGGATTGAAGATGGGGCATGAGTGCAAACAACGTGGGGTCAGCGGCCGGTTACCAGGGGAGGGTTCCGGACTTGGCCCTTAGTGGTTTCATCGGTGTTTGGTGATGTACATTAGTTTAGATACAATAATTTCTTATATCTCGTCTTTTAGTAACCAACAACAAATATTTATCTCACTATGATCCTTTTAATGTTATACCACATTAGTGTTTATTCATCAACTTAAGGTTAGGAGATTTTAAACTTGACACTACAACCTTTAATGATAGGTATCTCATTTCCGATTTTGCTTGTGAATATTAATTTATTTATTCAAGAACCATACAAGAGACCTTTAGTGACGATGTAATCACCATTTACTCTACAATGCATAATATTTGAACTCTTTTGTGTAATTAAAATATGATAATAAAATGTAATGTGATATAAATAATTCTTCTCAGTGTGTAAGGGGCTCTGGTTTCGGATCGAAGCAGGATTGCATTCTTTGGATGGAGATGAGAAGGAAGATCATGTGACGGCATTTATGAAAGCGATGGAGATTCGGTTGAACGTGTTTCTCTATTGATGGATTAACTAAAATTGGAAGTCAATATATGTAGTCATTTTGCATAGTCTTTATGTCTTTGTTTTGGAAAATTTTATTAAATTATCTTTTTCCATTTGAAAAAAAAATTATCTTGACTTTTTAGCAAGTTAAAAGTGAAAGTATAAGATAACAAGATAACAAGATAAGTTTAACGAAGAAAGAGAGCATCTTCATATTTCAATCAGTTATGCTATAGTGTTATTTTATTATTAAATATTTTGGTGTTATATATACTATTATTCTTATATGTCCACATTTGATCTTAGATGGATATATGTGTGTCACATTTCAAACTCTTATGACGTACTGCGTCTTGTTTTGTCGTATTATTGCGTACGGATAAAGAAAATACAAAAGCCACATTGGCGCCGATACTTTTGACTCATTTAAATTTTCTTTGTCGTATTATTATATTATTGTATCTTTCTGATATCAAAGTGCACGTGAGATTGCTACATCACATTAGATCTTACATATAAATGATATGGTTTGTCGTATTGTTATATTTTTGTATGTTTCTAATATATTATGTTATATTATTAAATCACATTAGATCTTACATATATAAGTGTTATGATTTTGTCGCATTTTGCATTCTTTATGTCGCATTGTCATGATTTAGATTACCACATTGAATTAGATCTTAAATGCAATATAATAATCTTGATAAAGTAAGATACAAAAGCCATAATTCATGCCGATATTTTTGACGTAGTTAAATTTTCTTTGTCGTATTGTTATACTAATGTATCTTTATATGATATCATTTGTTGTATTGTTAAGTGCACTTGAGAGTGCAACATCATATTAGATATTACTATAAATGATACTCCCTCCATCCCAAGATATTAGACCCCTTTCTTTTTCGCACACATTTTGAAAAAATAATATAAAATAGTTAGAGTGGAGAGAGAGTAAAGTAAGAGAGAGAATTATGTAGATGAGAGTCTCCTCTACATAATTCTTTTTCTTATTTTACTTTTTCTCCACTTCAACTATTTTATAGTATTATTTTTCTAAAACGAGTGCGAAAAAGAAAGAGGTCTAATATCTTGGGACGGAGGGAGTATGTTTTGTCGTATTTAAATTCTCTTTGTTGCATTATTATATTTTTGTTTGTTTCTAATATATCTTATTTTATATTGTTAAGTACACGTGAGATTGTGTCATCAGATTAGATGTTACTCCCTCCGTCCCGCTTTAGCAGTCCCATTGACTTTTCTGCCCTCTTTTTATAAAAATGATAAAAAATAGTTAAAGTGGAAAAATGGTAAAGTAAGAGAGACAATAATGTAGATAAGACTCTTCTCTATATTATTCTCTCTTTTAATTTACCATTTCTCCTCTTTAACTATTTTTTTTATCAATTTTACAAAAAGAGAGCAGAAAAGTCAATGGGACTGCTAAAGCGGGACGGAGGGGGTACATATAAACGTTATGTTTTTGTCGCATTTTGCATTCTTTATGTCACATTGTCACACTTTAGATTACCACATTATATTAGATCTTAAATGTAGTATAACAATCATTTGATAAAGTAAAATACAAGAGTCATTCGTACAAGCTAATGCTTTGTCGCATTGTTATGTTTTGTACATATATGATCTCTCTTGTGTTGTATTGTTAAATACGCGTGAGATTACCATATCACATTAGATCTTGCATATAATTATTATTTTTTTGTCGCTTTTCAATGTCGTATTTTGTCCCATTGTTAGACACGTGCGTGTGAGATTCACCATATTGCATTAAATTTTATACTCATGCATTTAATCTATTTAGTCTAGATACAAAGGTTGTTAGAAACAAAATGTGTAATTGATTCAAATGCTTATTTATTAATAATGTTTATATGTGCTTGAATAATGATTTTACTAGTAATGCACAAATAATAATAAAAAAATAACATATTTATACCCCTTGAAAGATAGTAGAAAACAATATTTTCGAAATTCACATGAAATAAAGCCGTTGGAGACACATTTAGATTTCATGTTTAAAACCAAGTGCTATTCAAATCTGGTTTTGGTTTTTCAATATTGTATATTTAATTACAATATTTTTCCAAAAAAAACTAGTTAAGCAACACTTATCAACCAAATCGCAATAACACAACCAAAGCAGATTCCCTCAAATACACTCGTAGAGCGCATTTATACTATGGCTTAGCTTAACATTTATTTTATTTGGTCATACATACTTTATAGGCTAATTTCGTTAGTAATGCTAAATGATCATATTATAGCTGGCTATATTTAACTTTTTAATAAAAAACTGGATCACACTAATCAAATTTAATGCACCTAGAAAGTATTGATTGTTTAGGACTATTCCACCCTTTACTTAAAATGTGATATTGTATGATAATTTAAAAATGAACAAGCTTTGTTAACAGTGAGGTGTGAAATAATATGGTACTATACAGGAAAGTGATCAATTGCTAACTCATCATTTAATTGCTAACTACAACTAATTTAAGGCCATATGATTTTAGAAAATGTGTGGTCTACAATTTGCCACGTGTAACTTTTGTTTTTATTAATTAAATCGAAAAGATAAAAAAAAACTCCAAATTAAGGTTTTGGATGAAAATGTCAATATAATATTCCGAAAATATCAACTAAATGCTTTGAGAATGTCAACACAATGCTTTAAAAATGTTAACCCATTGCTTATATTGACATTCTACATGTATTATATTGACATATTTTATATAGTATATTGACATTTTTGTTGTACGAAAATTTTTTTAAAAGTTTGAATTTTTTTTCAAATTTTGACGTCGGAACATATGCATGTAGTATATCGTTGGAATCCTTATAAAATTATCTTTAATTTGATATATGTTATACGAATTTAAAGTTTTGGAATTTCTTTTAAAAGTTAGTTATAACTAAACATGTAGTTAATTGACATTAATATCCCTATTGATATTTTTTGGAATTAATCCTATGGCCTTATTGACGTTTTTTGTTGATCGTATTGACATTTCAGGGTTGATAATCTAGGCCTTTAATTTAAATATCTAATGACTATTATTTAGTTGTAGTTAACAATTAAGTATTGAGTTAGTAATATAACACTGCCCGTACTGTACAAATCAATGTTTAAGAAATAGTAAGTGAATTATATGATTAGTATAGTGCAAATTTACAGTTCACCGTCAGTTAAAGAGACCTTAGATTCAATCGAATTTACATTTCCTTATTGATCTCTGTTTAAATATATTTGAATTTTGATTAACTATATCAAGTCCCGAATGGATAGTGTGAAAATAATTGTAATACCTTAATTATATATGCGAACTATTGTAAAAATTATAGTATAAGTACTAATATAAATTAAACTAAACTAGTAAAAGAAATAAAAAAATAAGATTACGTATAATATAATAAAATAAAATAAATTAGTAACTGAATAGCAAACTATCATAAAAAAGAAACATAAAAATCAAATACTATAAGACTTGAAAAGAGAACTATAATTAAGTAGAAAGGGTAATAATGTCAATGTATTTGAGCATTAAATAGTACAATGAAATTATTACTATTCATCTCTTCAATATTTACTAAAATACCATTTCTGGCCCTCCATAATGTGGCTGTATAGATTTACCCTTTTATTTGCATAAAACACAACGAAAATCACATTGGTCTTCACATTTTGTTATCTTCCTCATCCTCCTTTTCTAGGTCTTCCCCATCTCCTTCTCCTTTTTCCTCAGCGACTCTCCTACCATGGGACGGAAGAAGCTCTCCATGAGGCTGATCGAAAACCCCACCTCTCGACAACTCACTTATACGAAGCGCAAGGAGGGCATCATCAAGAAGGCCGGCGAGCTTGCAGTGTTGTGTGACACCGACGTCGCCCTCATCATGTTTGCACCTTCCGGGCGCCTTGCTAGCTTCGCTAGCAATGGAAGGTTTTCATCTTTATTTATATATCTTTTATTTAATTTTTTTTTATGTTAATTGCAAGTAAAAATGCTAGAAATGGAGTTAGGTTGATGATATTAGTAGGATTACGTATCTAGCCAACGAGGTAAAATTAATGCTTGCCTATTTGAAACAAAAATTTAGTAAGAAGATCTAGGGTAACGAGAATGACTTTCAAATCTGAATAGTTTTAAAAGTGAGAAAAGATTTACAATTTTAATAGATCTATGTATATTTGTACATTGTGTTACAATTGAACTATTTTTTTAAAAAAAAATTTCCTTGCAGAATTGAGGATATACTACTTCGATTTGTTGACAGGCCAGATGAGCTTAGAGGAGGGTAAGTTGTTGTTAGGTTTTCCATTTATTAATTTTTTTTCATAAAATACATTTCTTTTCTTTAATTTTTTTTTAAAGATTCCTTGCAATTTTTGTTTCCATTGCAGGCCTATCAATCACGAAGAGGTACATACAGATTTCCCATGCTTCCAAAAATTGTATTATTTCAATTGAAGAATTCATCTGTTTTTATTATTAGTATTGACAAATTAATTTTATTTTGTAGTTTTTGTCTCAAAAATTGAAACAATTGAAGTATGAAGGTGAAATGCTGGAGAAGATTGCAGTGTAAGGACTTTGCCTTCACTTTAATATGTTTAAAATTAAATATTATTCTTACAAAACACAAATTATTGTTATTTTTAATGATATTCTTTCGTTTCTTGACATGGATCTTCATTCACCCGCTAATTTGCCGGTCAAACAAGTTCAGTATTGAGGTAATTAACACTAACTATTTACATATGCTTCAATTCAATTTATATTGAAATTTAATTGTTTATATATTATTTTATTTGTGTTTGTGTTCTTCTTTTGAGTAGTATTTAAACGAACTCTTCAGTCTTCAAGTAATATCTCAAAATATTCAATTAAGTAAATTTCATTTAATTATAAAATGTCCTACATTTTCTTTTAAAATGTTATTGGTGATTGTACAAACATATTATTGATTTTAATAATATTAATTTGAATTGGCTAATTACAGGAACTTGAAGAGAAACTAGACAAACTCAATAGAAAACAACATGAGACACAAGAAAAAATGAGGTTGGAATTTTTAATTTTACTAATATATATTTTCTCTTTATTTTTTATTCATAATTAACTAATTAACTCTAATTTTTTTATTATGTGCAGGTATTATGAACCTAACGTAGAAAAAATCAATTCAGCTCTTGAAGCAGGAGTTTATCAGCAGTTTCTTACAACTGCTATTCAACGAATCCAGACATCAAAGGTAAGTATTGTCAATTATAATATCAATTTTTACTGATATCTGAAATCAGTCAAAGGATTTTTCATTAAATTTTTCATTGATTACTAATTTCCAATGGAATAGATATGAATAACAGAATAAGGATAGGATCAATTTCAAGTAAAGAGGAAAAGAGAAATAACTATCATATTTATTTTTTCTTTATAAAAACTTATTCTTGAATAGGAAAGATATTTAAGACGGTATTTATTATATGTCTTATTCAATTTAAAAAGTAAATATGGTAGTATTTATTTTACTTTACCTCTTTTTATTTATCTTATTTTCTTGAAATTCATTACTAGTTTGTAAGAGGGTACATTTACCTTTTCTAAGAAGATAAATGAGAAATATGCATTATCGATTTACATATTTTCCTTGGATTTGCTCTAAGAACTAAATAAACTCGAGTGAGCAATTCAACTCTATAAGATGTTAATTGAACTGAATTCAAAGATGTTTTAGTAAAAATTAATAACAAACAATGTGATGTGATTTTAAAGCTACTTCATTATTGCATGTGCTATACTTTTTCAAAATTTTAATTTGGATAATCAACTTTGCATTGATCTTGTTTGTAGGCCAAACTGCTAGGCAATCAACTTTGTCACGAAAGGACTGAAAATGTTGAGGTAACATAATATTTGATAGGAGTATATTCTTTTATTATAACATGTATATATATGTTGCTTATTTAATAAACCGTATCAATTTTTTCAACAAATTGAGGCTGACAAGAATTAGGGTTTGTAACCAGATCTTTTAATCGAAGATTCTAATTTTCATGATTTTCGAATCAAATATCTGACAAAATTTAATTCTCATTTGCTTTATATATCAGCTTAGATATATGCACGTTTGTAAGTTTTTGTATTGAAGATAACCTTTCTTTTTTATGTATAGAAAGTGCAATAAACATGAGTATTTGTTGCAAAGATACCTTAAATTTTCAATTTATCTATACACATATACGTAAAGCTCCTTTTGGTATACGAAATTGGAGGCGTGGAGTTGAATTTGAAGCCTTCATTTCCAAATCCAATGTTTGGTATCATAAAATTTCTTAGATTTGGATTGAATTACAATTTCAAATCATCCAATTCCACAATTTGAATTCTATATCAAAGGTAATGTAATTTCACATATTTGTTAATTTACATTCACATTGCACACATTCTTAACACACACTGCACATATTCACAGAAATTGCACACATTCTTAACACACATATTCACACACACTGCGCACATTCACACACACACACACATTGCACACATTCTTACACACACATTCACACACACTGCACACACATTCACACACACACACATTCACACACGCTGCACACATCACACACACACACACACATTCTTGCACACTACGCACACACACTCACACATGTTGCACACATGCACACTCCTACACACATTACATGCAGTATGTGTATTGTGAGTTATGTGTGTGTGTGTATATAGTGAGTTATGTGTGTGTGTGTGCGGCGCACGCGCATAGTGTGTCTTTAGTGATTGAGTGTAGTGTGTGTGTATGCGCGCGTGCGTAGTGTGTTTTTAGTGATTGTGTGCAGTGTGTGTGTATGCGTGCGCGCGTAGTGTGTTTTTATTGATTGTGTGTAGTGTGTGTGTGCGCGCGTGTAGTATGTTATTAGTGAGTGTGTATGTGTGTATTTAATGATTGTGCAATGTGTGTAGTGTGTGCACGCACAATTTTCATATTCAATTTCGTATCAATTATTTCATTTTGCCAAACAAAGGATTTGAAATCAAATTTTAATTCAATTCCTTCCATTTTAATTTTAATTTCAGTTCCATGTACCAGATCCTAATTAGTACATGAACAAAATATATATTTTTTAGGTGCAGGCTGCAATGATGCAAATGGATGATGCAATTTCATTGACTGGTCACTCTGCTGAGGGAAACCATGTCCGGTAATTTTTATTTATTTTAAAATATAATATTAACATGTATGAATAATACTTATTAAATTATCATATTAAAATTGATTTTATAAAATTTATTTTTTTAGGATGAGGTCAAACATGGATGAAAATCAGAGTGGATCAAGCTCAGCTGTAGGGCCTCATCTTAGCCTAGGCTTCATTGAATCACAGAAGATGTGGAATAATTCATGGAATATATGAAGCATAGAGCTTTGGATGTTGGTTTAAATAAAAATTATATAAAACAAATACAGTAAAACATTGATTTTATTTTTGTTTAACTATGCCATTGCGAGTACTATTAAAACTCAATCATTATTGTCGTGCAAAAATACTCGTAAAGAGTAGACTCGGCATATTATAAATTTCGGATCAGTTATTTCTTTCATATTTAATCTACCATTTTCAACTATGATATGCATGATTTATTTATTCGAAATTTAAAAAGAGGTGGAGGCGATGTATATTCAATATTCATTTCCTGCTTGAATTGGCTGAAAAAAGTTTTATTGATATGTTATTTTCAAAAATATAAAGTAATTAGGTTAGTGCTTTAACCTCAATTATTTTTTTATTTGCGAAATTCTTTTCTTCTTTTTTTTTTCACTCATTCGTCATTGTTGTTTTGTCCACTCTTGCAAAACTAGCTTGCAAAACTAGATATGTTTTTAATTTTATCGATTTACATTTACAAAATTTGAACTATGTTTTCAGTAAGGCTTAGAAATATGCGGACTGACATTGCAACCTTTCTCGATGGATAGTCTAATTCCATCTAGGTTGTGAAATTCTTCTTTTTCTTTGTTTAGGACTGACCGTGTTACCTTAAAGTGGACGCCGCCCACAACCGGTCTACTAAAACAAAGACTTAGACATTGTTAAGTTAACTTATACATTTAAACATGCAATTAACATCCATTAAATGTAAAACATAACAACATTATGACAAAAATAATATGTTTTATTCCTTGGAAAATAAAACAAGAGTTTTACAGTATTCAATCACTCAAAACGTGTTTCTAGTATACAAACTCTAACAATAGTATCATAAAATGAGTTCATTCATGGCCATTTGTTAATTCGTTCATGGTCAAAATTGTTGATTCAAACATCTTTAATGTGTGTGTTTTTTCAATTTGGATATCTAAAATGTAATTTTACCTTATAAAGTTCACACTTTTATCAATATATTCAATCCATAGAGTAGCCCATTTTATTTTGGGTCAGTCCTATTCAAATTGCGAAAGTAATTAAATTGAAATTTTATCAATACAACAAATTTTCACCCAATTCTTCAACTTAATGAACTATTCGTCTCAAATCTACAAAATTATATGATTCGAGATTTAGAATATCAGTCTAGTCTATTAATACTTCCTTTTTGAGGTAATGTTGAAATGTTTCATTTCAAGTTTGAATCCTATGTTATGTGGGATGGACATTTTCAATAAATTATATAAAGAATATGGTTCATGTGTTTTTTACTTGAAATAAGAAAATACTAGCAGTATGTGTTTATAATTTAGCTGTCATGAATATCTGTGAAGATAATGAGGTGGAATTGTTAAGGGTATATATAGGTCAATTTTATTTGAGATAGGAATATATGCGAAAGGGATCACCTCATATTGTTGTATGCAATGTATAAGGTAATCCCTTCCGGAATATATGAGGTTCTGTACTGAGAGCGTGAAAATGAAACACATTGTTGAGGATTATTTCCCTGATGAGGCCACAATGAGTGTAAATGTATTTAAACGTTGGTTTCATATGCACATCAATAGTCTTGGATACATGGACACTTGATGTCGTAGGAGTGCACGATAGTGGTACGTCAGCCAATGTACAATGGCACTCTAGATCAATTCGACAGTTCCTACACAACGCTGACACAAATCTGGTTTTATGTTTAAATTTAATTGCTATTCAAATCTGGTTTTGATTTTACAATATTGTATATTTAATTAGAACCAATTAGAAATTATATTTTTCCTTTTAAAAGATTATTAAAAACCAAGCTCAAATACGCTGCCAAAGCGAATTCCCTCAAATATACTAGAAGAGTGCATTTATACCATGGCTAAGCTCAACATTTATTTCATTTGGTCATATAAATTTTATAGGCTAATTTCATTGAGTGATATTAAATGATCATATTATATCTGACCATATTTAACTTTTTAATAGAAAACTGGATCTGACTTATAAAATTTAATGCACCTAGAAAGTTTCATCTATTTAGGACTATTCTACCCTTTACTTAATTCAACCAAGGAATTATATTTTATAGCTAATTAAAAGATGTTTACCCTGTTATATTTTCTTATCTTTCCTTTTCATTTTTTTAACAAGATTAAGTAAATATACTATAATATGATATTATAGTTAATTATTGAAATTCATTTTACTGTATAGTGTACTAGCGTCGTGTCATGTTTTACACTACTACTACTACTACTACTACTACTACTAATAATAATAATAATAATAATAATAATAATAATATTAATATTAATATTAATATTATTATTATTATTATTATTATTATTATTATATGTTACATTAATAATTATAAAATATGTCAAAATTGAAATCATGAGAATATAAAAAAATAATGTCATGATACTATAATAAAATGTATAATACGAAAATGGCAAAAACATTAATAATAAAACAATAAAATTATTATTACTCGTAACTTCAATATTACTAAAATACCATTTCTGGCCCTCAATAATGTGGCTGCATAGATATATCCTTTTATTTGCATAAAATGCTATGAAAATCACATTGTTCTTCACGTTTTGTTCTCTTCCTCATCCTCCTTTTCTAGGTCTTCCCCATCTCTTTCTCCTTTTTCCTTAGCGACTCTCCTACCATGGGACGGAAGAAGCTCATCATGAGGCGGATCGAAAACCCCACCTCCAGACAACTCACTTATACGAAGCGCAAGGAGGGCATCATCAAGAAGGCCGGCGAGCTTGCAGTGTTGTGTGACACCGACGTCGCCCTCATCATGTTTTCACCCTCCGGCCGCCTTGCTAGCTTCGCTAGCAACGAAAGGTTTTCATCTTTATTTATATTTCTTTTCTTTAATTTTTTTATGTTAATTGCAAGAAAAAAAATAATAAAATTGGAGTTAGGTTGATGATATTAGTAGGATTATGTATCTAGCCAACGAGGTAAAATTAAAGCTTGTCTATTTGAAACAAAATTTAGTAAGAAGATATAGGGTAACGAGAAAACAACTTTCAAATCTGAATAATTTTAAAAGTAAGAAAAGATTTACAATTTTAATAGATCTATGTATATTTGTACATGGTGTTACAATTGAACTAATTTTTTATTTTTTTTGAATTTTTTTTTCCTTGCAGAATTGAGGATATACTTCTTCGATTTGTTGACAGACCAGATGAGCTTAGAGGAGGGTAAGTTGTAATTAATTTTTCCATTTATTATTATTTTTTTCATGAAACACATTTCTTTTCTATAATTTTTTTAAAGATTCCTTGCAATTTTTGTTTCCATTGCAGGCCTATCAATCACGAAGAGGTACATACAAATTTCCCACGCTTTGAAAAATTGTAGTATTTCAATTGAAAAATTCATCTGTTTTTATTATTAGTATTGACAAATCAATTTTATTTTGTAGTTTTTGTCTCAAAAATTGAAACAATTGAAGTATGAAGGCGAAATGCTGGAGAAGATAGGAGTGTAAGGTCTTCGCCTTCACTTTAATAAGTTTAAAAGTAAATATTATTCTTATAAAACACAAATTATTGTTATTTTTAATGATATTCTTTCGTTTCTTGACATGGATCTTCATTCACCTGCTAATTTGCTGGTCAAACAAGTTCAGTATTGAGGTAATTAACACTAACTATTTACATATGTTTCAATATAATTTGAATCGAAACTTAATTGTGTATATATTATTTTATGTGTGTCTGTGGGTTCTTTTGAGTATTTAAACTTGCTCTTCAATCTTCATGGAATATCTCAAAAGAGTCGATCAAGTAAATTTCATTTAATTAAAAAATGTCCTACAATTTTTTTAAAATGTTATTGATGATTGTACAAAACATATAATTGATCTTAACTATATTAATTTAAGTTGGCTAATTACAGGAACTTGAAGAGAAACTGGACAAACTCACTAGGAAACACCGAGAGTCTCAGGAAAAAATGAGGTAGGAATTTTTAATTGTACTAATGTATATTTTCACTTTATTCTTTTTCTTCATAATTAATTAATTCATTTTAATTTTTTAATTATGTGCAGATATTACGAACCTAACATTGAAAAAATCAATTCAGTTCTTGAAGCAGGAGTTTACCAGCAGTTTCTTACAACTGCTATTCAACGTATCCAGACATCAAAGGTAAGTATTTTCAATTATAATGTCGATTTTTACGATCTCTGAAATCAGCCAACATAAATTTTCATTAATTTTTTCATTGATTACTAATTTCCAATGGAATAGATATGAATAAGAGAATAAGGATAGGAGTAATTTCAAGTAAAGAGGAAAAGAGAAATAACTATCATATTTACTTTTTCTTTGTAAATACACATTCTTGAATGGGAAAGATATTTAAGAATGTAATATATGTTATCCAATTTAAAAATAAATAAATATGGTAGTTATTTTACTTTACTTCTTTTTATTTATCTTATTTTCTTTAAATTCATTATTACTTTTTAAGAGGGTACATTTACATTTTTCAAAAAAAAAAATTGAGAAATATGCATTCTCGATTTACATATTTTCCTTGGATTTGCTTTAAGAGCTAAATAAACTTGAGTGAGCAAAATCCAACCTTATATGCTAAGATAAGTGGAGTGTAGCTTTTGTATATATGATGTTAATTGAACTGAATTCAAGGATGTTTTAGTAAAAATTAATAACAAACTATGAATTCAAGGATGTTTTAGTAAAAATTAATAACAAACTATGTGATGTGATTTTTAATCTACTTCATTATTGCATGTGCTATATTTTTTTCAAAATTTTATTTCCTAATCAACTTTGCATTGATCTTGTTCTAGGCCAAACTGCTAGGCAATCAACTTGGTCACGAAATGACTGAAAATGTTGAGGTAACACAATATTTGATAGGAGTATATTTTTTTATTATAACATGTATATATATGCTGTTTATTTAATAGCTTGTATCAATTTTATCAACAAATTGAGGCTGACAAGAATTAGGGTTTGAAACCAGATCTTTTAATCGAAGATTCTAATTTTCATGATTTTCGAATCAATATCTGACAAAATTTAATTCACATTTGCTTTATATATTAGCTTAGATATATGCACGTTTGTAAGTTTTTGTACTGAAGATAACCTTTCTTTTTTATGCATAGAAAGTGCAATAAACATGAGTATTTGTTGCAAAGACACCTTAAATTTTCAATTTATCTATACACATATACCTAAAGCTCCTTTTGGTATACGGAATTGGAGGCGTGGAGTTGGATTTGAAGCCTTCAATTCCAAATCCAATGTTTGGTATCACAAAATTTCTTAGATTTGGATTGAATTACAATTCCAAATCCTCCAATTCCACTATTTGAATTCTATGTCAAAGTAATGGAATTTCACATATTTGTTAAATTACACATACACTGCATACATTCTCACACACACACACACACATTCACACACACTGCACACACATTCTTACATTTGCATACACATTCACGCACGTCGCACCCATGCACACTCCCTACACACATTACATGTAATATGTATATTGTGAGTGGTGTAGTGCGTGTGTATAGTGAGTTATGTATGTGTGCGTAGTGTGTTTTTAGTGATTGTAGTGTGTGTGTGCTCGTGCGCGCGAGCGTAGTATGTTTTTAGTGAGTGTGTATGTGTATTTAATGATTGTGCAACATATGTAGAGTGTGCGCGCGCAATTTTTTGGATTCAATTATTTCATTTTTCCAAACAAAGGATTTGGATTTGATTTTCTTTCAATTCCTTCCAATTCAATTTCAATTCCAATTCTGTGTACAATATCCTAAATAAAATTTGTAGTACATGAACAAAATTTATATTTTTTTAGGTGCAGGATGCAACGATGCAAATGGATGATGCAGTTTCGTTGACTAGTCACTCTGCTGAGGGAAACCATGCCCGGTAATTTTTATTTATTTTAAAGTATAATATCATATATGAATAAATTATTAAATAAAAATTGATTTTTTAAAATTGATTTTTTCAGAATGAGGTCAAATATGGATAAAAATCAGAATGGATCAAGCTCAGCTGCAGGGCCTCATCTTAGCCTAGGTATAATTGATTCACAAAAGATGTGGAATAAGTCATGGAACATATGAGGTGTCGAGGTTTGAGTGTTGCGATTTTAAAAACAAATACTGTAAAACAATGATTTTATTTTTTTTGAAATATGCCATTGCAAGTACCATAAAAACTCAATAATTATTGTCGTGCATAAATACTCGTAAAGAATAGACTCGACGTATTATAAATTTCTGATCAGTTATTCTTTTCATATTTAATCTGCCATTTTCAACTATGATATGCATGATTTATTTATTCAAAATTTAAATAGAGGTGGAGGCGATGTATATTCAATATTCATTTACTACTTGAATTGGCTGAATTTTTTTTTATTGATATATTATTTGTACAAAAGATAATAATTAGATCGTTGGTTTAACATCAATTATTTTTTTCACTTGCGAAATTTTTTTCTTCTTTTTTTCACTCATTCGCCGTTGTTGTTTCTTTCACTCTTGCAAAATTAGATTTATACTTCTAAGTTTTTCGATTATATTTACAAAATTCGAATTATGTTTTCAGTTTTTTTTTTATATTCAAATATTGAAATTATTCATGAAATTGTATTTTTCTACACTTGCACGCGGTAGTTGACTTATTTTTAGTGTGACATATTTGTGTATGTTCACTTTGCATTCTGTAATTATATATTTTTAACTCAAATAAATTAAATAATACTACTACTACATTTTTCTTTTTATCAAATATGACATTTAGATAATACTATGACGTTTGATAATACTCCACGAGTATTTGGGTAAGTTATCTTTAAATTTCTGAACTTTTGCTAAATTTTAGTTTCACATACCAGATTCGACATCATCTACAACTTACCAATCAGTCGATTAGTTCTAATTTTGCACCTAACTATTGATTTATTCTGATTATGCAACTAATCGAGATTTCAGCACTAACATAACTTGATAGCTTACTTATATGACATTATCGAATGTCAACCAAAACTACTCATGTTTTAAACAGTGAAACAACATCATATAATATTAAATTATATAATTTCCTGTGTAACTCAAATAGTATCATAAAATGAGCTCATTCATGGCCAAAATTGTTAATTCATTCATGGTCAAAATTGTTAGTCTAGACATCTTTAATGTGTGTGTTTTTTCAATTTGGATATCTAAAATGTAATTTTTTCATATAAAGTTCACATTTTTATCAATATATCCTATCCATAGAGTAGCTCCTTTTATTTTTTTTCAGTCCTATTCAAATTGCGAAAGTAATTAAATTGAAATTTTATCAATATTACAAATTTTCACCCCAATTATTCAATTTAATGAACTATTCGGCCCAAATCTACAAAATTATATGATTCGAGATTTAGAATATCACCCTAGTCTATTAATACTTCCTTTTTCAGGTAACGTTGAAGTGTTTCATTTAAAATTTGAATCCTATGTTATGTGGGATGGGCATTTTCAATAGATTATAGAGTATGATTCATGTGTTTTTTAATTGAACTAAGAAAATGCTAGTAGTATGTGTTTATAATTTAGTTGTCATGATACCTGTGAAGATAATGAGGTTGAATTGTTAAGGGTATAGATAGGTTAATTTTATTTGAGATAGGAATATATGCAGAAGGGATCACATCATATTATAGTATAAAATGTATAAGGTAATTCCTTTCGAAATATATGAGGTTCTGCAATATGCATTGAGAGCGTGAAAATGCAGCACCTTGTTGAGGATTATTTCCCTGATGAGGCCACAATGAGATTGCTCAAATGGGCCAACATAGGCCCATTTTCATAAAATTAACATAAGAAAGCATCTTTTCTGAAGAAAAAAAATGGTGCTGCCGCCTTAAGCTGGATTGAAGATGGGGCAAGAGTACGGGTGGGGTCAACAGCCAGTTACCTGGGGGAGGGTTACAGTGCTGGCCAAGCCGTCGCTGGAGCAGTGGCTAATTGGCCCGTAGTGGTTCCTTCGGTGTTTGGCGATGTATATTAGTTTAGAAATAATAATCTCTTATATCTCGTCTTTCAGTAACCAACAACAAAGATTTATCTCACTATGGTCCTTTTAATGTTATACCGCATTAGTGTTATTCGTCATCCTAAGGTTAGGTGATTTTAAGCTTGACACAGTAACCTTCAATGATAGGTATCCCAGTTCCAAATTTAGTTGTGAATATTAATTTATTTGTGCAAGGACCAGATAAGAGACCTTTAGTGATGACGTAATCACCATTTACTCTACAATGCATAATATTTGTGTGCAATTAATTTATAATAATAAAATGTAATGTGATATAAATAATTCTTTTCAGTATCTAAGGGGCTCTGGTTTCGGATCGAAGCAGGCTTGCGTTCTTTGGATGGAGATGAGAAGGAAGAGCATGGTAACGACATTTATGGAAGCGGTGGAGATTCTGCTGAACATGTTTCTCCGTTTATGGATTAACTAATATTGGAAGTCAATAATATGTCGTCATTTTGCATAGGCTTATGTTATTGTTCAGGAAAATTTTATTAACTTATCTTTTCCCAATAGAAAAAAAAAATTATATTGACTTTTTAGCAAGTCAAAAGTGAAACTATAAGATAACAAGATAACAAGATGAGTTTAATGCAAAAAGAGGGCATCTACTAAGATTTTTCTTATTTCAATTAGTTATACATTGTTATTTTATAATTTAATATTTTGGAGTTGTATAATCTATAATTCTTATATACCCACATTTAATCTTAGATGGATATATGTGTGTCACATATCAAACTCTTATGACGTACTGTGTCTTGTTTTGTTGTATTATTGCGTACGGATAAAGAAAATACAAAAGCCTCATTGACGCTGATACTTTTGAGTCATTTAATTTTTCCATGTCGTATTATTATATTATTGTATCTTTCTGATATCATATGTTGTATTGTTAAGTGAATGGGAGATTGCTACATCACATTAGATCTTACATATAAATGATACTCCCTCCGTCCCCTTAGAATATGCACTCTTTTCTTTTTAGTCCGTCCCACAAGAATATGCACTTTCCAATTTTGGAAACTCTTATCACTCTTATGAGGTGAGTCTCATTCTCCACTTACAATACTTTAATTACTTTTTCTCAAAACCTCTCTCTTACTTTCTCAATTTTGCATTAAAATCTGTGCCAAACCCAAAGTGCATATTCTTTGGGGACGGAGGGAGTATGTTTTGTCGTATTTACATTTCTTTGTCGTATTGTTATATTTTTGTATGTTTCTAATATCTTCTGTTATATTATTAAATACTCGCGAGATTGTGTCATCACATTAGATCTTACATATAAGTGTTATGATTTTGTTGCATTTTGCATTCTTTATGTCGCATTGCCATGATTTAGATTACCACATTGCATTAGATCTTAAATGCAGTATAATGATCTTGATAAAGTAAGATACAAAAGCCATAATTTCACGATGATACTTTTGACGTAGTTAAATTTTCTTTGTCGTATTGTTACACTAATGTATCTTTTTGATATCTTTTGTTGTATTGTTAAGTGCACTTGAGAGTGCGACATCACATTATATATTACATATAAATTATATATTTTGTCGTATTTAAATTCTCTTTGTCGCATTATTATATTTTTGTATGTTTCTAATACATCTTATGTTATATTGTTAAGTACATGTGAGATTGTGTCATCACATTAGATGTTACATATAAATGTTATGTTTTTGTCACATTTTGCATTCTTTATGTCACATTGTCACACTTTAGATTACCATATTTGTCACGACCGTACTTTTCTAGGGATAACAAAGCTGGGAAACCGTGACTAGGGGTGGGAAATAAAAAGAGGGGATCAGAAAGGGGATAAAACAATGACTGAATATACACTTAGAAGTAAGGGGGAAAACAATTTCAAACCAACTCTTAATCACCAGAACTTGAATGAAAATCTTATATTTTAATAAATAATTATCAGAGTAACAGTCGATGTCATCTAGAACCTTAGTACGCAACGGAACAAACACGGTCACATGTATGGAGACATGCACCGCCGAGAGCCTCTACTTAAAATAAAAGGAAAATCATAACTCTGCTCAGCATTCTCCACCGTCACTGCTCAACCTGCACATTTAGAAATATATGCAGGGCTGAGTATAAAAATACTCAGTGAACACATTGCCGAAATATATATACATAAAATGAAAATATTGTCATGCCATCACAGTAACACTCGAGGGTTTTCTCTTAAAAGGCCCGAGCTTACTAAATTCTTTGTGAGCAAAAGTTCGACTGATTAGTCTAAGTTCTTTCTTTCTTTTCGCCATATCTGAACACCAAGTGTCGTGGAGATGGTGCTCTCTCACGGTCACCTACCTTTTTCTCCAGCCGGGGAGGTGGCCGCCTCCCACGGCCTCCAAAACTTTATTTGTGACCCGTGGAAGGTGGCCACCTTCCACGGCCACTTGTGTACACTAATCCGAGTAGGGACACCACCCTCATTTGGACCCGAATTCGATTCTTATGTTCCAACCAAACAGATAGGCATAAAACAAATCATTTATGGCAAGACAACATCATTTATATACAAAACCAAACATAGATTCACATTTTCATATTTTCATCCACATTAGTATGTAGGATAGAAAAGTTCACCCTGATACGTTCGGATTTTGCACTGTTTTAAGGCCATTATTTGGTCCGTTTTTAATGTCAAAGTCATTCTACACGTTCATTATTTGCATATTTTGTCTATTTTGGTATTTTGACGTGTTTTGTGAGAAATGTGCATAATTGAACCGAAAAAGGGAGCTAAAACGCCAAGTTTGGGAATCTGAGTCGGAGACGGCGACCGACGACCGCCGCGGATGTGTGCGGCGCCCGCCGCGCCCGTGCGGCAGATCAATGCAGCGTTCCGCCTCGGAAAATGTTCTTGGAAGAGATGTCTCGTCCGGCGGGCCGCCGGAAGATGTGCGGCGGTCCGCTGCCGAGGGAACAGATTCTTTGGACTCCAACGCGGCGACCGCTGGCCAAGGTGCGGCGGCTCGCCGGAAAAAGGTGGCGAATCCGAGAAGCCCTAGATTTGAGCTCAGTTTTACCATATTTTGGAGATTTTTTCCTTCTACAACAAGGCATGGCTCTCCCCTATAAATAAGGCCTCAAGCTTCATCAAAAAGAGAGAACTTCTAATTGCAAAATACTTCATAGAGATCAAGGCTTAGAGTACTTCATTGGTGCAAGGAGTTGGAGCAGGATTTCAAGAACATCAAGAACGACAAGGATTCAACCTACGGGTTTTATTTGCTTTAGTTTTATGTTCAAATTGTCTTCCCTTCAATCTATGTTTTTAGCTTATTCAATTATGTGTAACTAAATTCATAGGATTCTAGGGATGTGTTAGTAACGACTTTGGTTATACATGTTCCGTTTTCTATTTAATATCCGTTTTGTTTTTACTTTGTTTCTTCCCTAAGTTAATCTTGATGCTTCATGATTGAGTGACACAATCGTGTATGATTTAATATAACTTGCTTTATAACTGTGACAGAGTTCTAGCGAGTTAGGTCCACTTAGTAGACACTACAGTTAGCTTCCTTTAAAACGACAATCGTTAATTGAGAGTGAGGACTTTTCAAGGTCTTAGGAGCTTTTTGGAGTTATGTGTTCGGATTGACAACCCTAATCTTGTAATCAACGTTTGTTTCGCATGAGCATAATCTAGGTGACTCGTTCTATCAAAGTAATAACTGTGCTAGGGTATTGTAGTTGGAATTTTGTATAACCATAACTTTGAACACACATCCCTGAGATTCCCTTATCTCTATTGTCTTTCTCTTGATTTATTTGCTTTAAGTTGATCAATGCTCTTATTTGCTTTTAGTTTTTCAAAAGTTTTCAAAACCCAAATGTTTTTCCAAATAGTAATTGAGTCTCAGTAGAGGATAGACACTTTGTGTTCGTCTTCCCCGTGTTCGATATCCGGTACTGACCTTTAGCTATACTATATATACTCTGTATACTTGCAGGTTTATTTAGTTCTAATAAAAAGTGCATCAAGTTTTTGGCACCGTTGCCGGGGAAGACAATTCACTTTGAGTGATATCTTCAAACGGATAATTTTGCTACTTTGGGGTTTAATCTCTTTCAGTTTTTAATTTTAGTTTTATTTAGTTTTTGTTTTTGGTTCTTGCAGGTTTTGTATGCGAACGCGCTTTGGGAAGGACAACCTAGAACCGCTCGATCTAGAACTTGAGAGAACTCGTAGGAAAATAAGAAGTGAAAAAGGATCAGGAATAATGGTTGACCGAACAGACATCGAGAAACTGCAGGAAATGGTGAAGCTACTGATGGATGATGGATGACAGAGATGCGGAAAGGGCGGCCTGAGAGGCCTTGGAAAAGAAGAATCAGGAGATACAACCCGTGATGAACATGTCCAATCATGGGAATATGATTACCTTTCCCGAAGGACCTCGTATTGACGCTAATAATTTCGAGTTACGCATGCCCCTTATTCAAAGGGTTGAGCAAACTCCTTTTGCAGGTAGGGCCACAGAGGACGTGAACCACCATCTCTCCAAATTTGTGGAGATCGCAAACACTCTCAAATTGAACGGTGTCGACGACGACGCCATAAGGGTAAGACTCTTTCCCTTTTCATTAACTGATTCTGCTAAAGAGTGGTTTGAATGTATGCCCATAGAAAAGGTCTCCACATGGAAGGATATTGTAGCTGCCTTCCTCGACAAGTATTATCCGCCAGGCACAATTTTGAAGCTCAAAAGCGAGATCTTCCAATTTATCCAAGGCCATGACGAACCCCTCTATGAGGCGTTTGCTCGTTTCAAAGCCCTTCTCCTAAAGTGACCTAACCATGGTTTCACCGTGGACCACCAGGTAGGAATTCTCTATAATGGGTTTAACGATAAAATTTGTGTTATGCTTGATTCAGGTGCAAATGGAGGGTTCTTAAGAAAGTCAGGTGAGGAAGCCATGGCGGTGATAGAGGAATTCGCCACCAACAGCAGGGGGTGGTCGAAAGAAAGGCATAGCCTAAAAAGGATAGCTGCAGTCGATGAAACCGAGGAAAGCTCCTTTGCAAAGGAATTGGCCGAGCTTCGAGTTAGGGTGGACCAAATGGATTCATCAAGGAAGGAGGAACCGATTCCACCAACCTCCATTATAGCAGTCTCGAAGCCTGAAACTCCTACCCCGATAGTGGAACAAATCAACTACATGCAAGGAGGCGGCCCCAATAGAAATTACAACAATAATTATCGCCCTACTCAGGGGGTGGTAATTTCAATAATTATAATGGGAACGGACCTCATCCTAACCTTTCTTATTCTAACAATAATTACTTGCAACCCCCTGCAGGATTTAACGTTAGCAAGGGAGGAGTAGTTGATACAATCAAAAAGGAGGAAAAGTATGAACAAGAGATCACAAGGATCTTGGAAGTAATCGCGCAAGACAGGAAGGTTAATGATACCAAGATCGGAGTGGTCGAAGCTAGGATAAACAACATCGAGCAGGGAATGAACACGATCTCAACAGCCAGAGCCAACATCAACACACAAATGGAGCAAATCCAAAAGAAATTGGATGAGGATAGGGCAAAGGCAGCCGCACTAGTAGACGACGTCAACAAAAAGTGGGTGGCAAAGCAGAAAACTGGGGACTGCTCAAGTTTGAGGAAGCAAAGCGGGCTAAGATGGAACAGCAGTGTAGGGCAGTCATGGTCACGGATTTGACCAAACCACAAGACTCCTTTGAAACGGAGGAACATGCTACCTCCACCATCTATGTTGTAAAAGAGGTAAGACATTCTCCCAAAAAGGTTAATACTAATCCCTCTACCTCTATTCCGCAGAAAAAGAAGCAAAAGAAGAAGAAGGCAACCGGAGAGGACCCCGAAGTTTATGTTCTCAAAACAAAGACGGGGAAATATCAGTGGTGGAAGAAGCTAGGGACCAAGTTGCTCCCTTTCCCTATCTTCAACACTCGGGTCGCTGATCCGCCCAATTAGTGGGCCACTTCAAGTCGAGCTAACGACTAAAAACAAAAGCACTTGTTGGGAGGCAACCCAATGCTTTTCTTTTTTTTTTTTTTTGTAATTTTTTCGTTTTTTTTAAAAAAAATAAAAAATAAAAAAAATAAAAATTATTCTGGAGCAGGCGGGTTGAAAGAAGATCAGTAAGGACAGACCATCCACGGCGGTCCGCTGAACTGCAGTCAGCGACCGCCGCAGCGTGTTAGACGCGAGATTCTCACATAAGGTATGTTTCTTCTTTCTTTCTTTCATTCTTTTTCTTTCTAACCCTAGCATCCACTCTCTCCCCTCTCTTTAAATTATATTTCTCCACATTATTCACATACCCACACTCCAAATTCACATCACTCAATTAAATTCTTTGGATTCTACCGAATTGTTCTTGTGCTCAATTGTCAACCAACGCAAGGTACGTTCTTCTTGTAATTTCTGAGCTTTGATCTTGAATACTTTCATTGGATGACTTTGTTGTTGGTATATATTTTGGTAGTTTACCATGGAGTTTGATGGGGGATGATATTCTTTTGATAATTTGTTGGTGAATTTGTGAGTTGGATTTTTTTGGAGTTAATCATTGTTGGGTGTGCTTGAATTAGCTTCTTGTCGTGGATGAAATTTGAATTCCCCGTTGTTTTGATTGTTGATACGCATAGTTCATGTTCATAGCATTGTGAGGCTATTTTATCTTGCATGACTTGTGTATATATTTGAGCTTATATTGTTTTGCATGTTCTTGGTCTATGGTTGAAAATTCTTGCAAATTATTGGGGGATAGAGATCTTGATGGGGGATGATTTTTGAATCAAGGTGGATTACTTGGTCTTGCATGTGATTATGTTTACACCTTGATTTGGTTCAAGTTTGGGGGATTGCCAAATACTATGTGTTGTATCCTACTATAATTTTCTTCATTCTATGCTCACATTGCGAATTTGTAGGTACAAAGGCTTCCCAAAGGAATCCTCACGATGGGGGATAACATGAGCTTCAAAGAACGTCAAGCTAAAGACGAAAAATAAGCGCTTGTTGGGAGGCAACCCAACCATTTATTTCCAGTTTTTGAGTATCTTTTGGTTTTTGTTTCGTTTTATGCTTTGAAAATTTTTCGCAGGTTCTGACCCTTACGTGGCGACCGCCGCAAGCGCTGCGGCGGTCCGCCACCTGCTCACTGGAACAATCTGACGATGTGCGGCGACCGCCGGACAGGCCGCGGCGGCCCCCCACCTGAGCACAGTTTCCAGCGCGATTTTTCGAATTTTTCGAATTTTCACCCCGTCAACCTCTACGCGAAATTTTTCAAGGTATGTTTTCATTTTAGTAGTTCACTCACGTCCCTACCGACTCTACAAACTTATTTTACACTTTGTTGTAAATAAGTTTGGGGGATGAAGTGGTGGACCGTGAGTTTAGGATTTTTCTTTTTGCTTTAAGTTTTTGTTTTTGTTTTCAATAACCCCGTAGGTGAATTTTGTGTTCTAAAAAATGTTTTCTTGAATCCATGTCGTGAACTTAACATGAAGAACTTAGAAACACGCATGCTTAGGGACACACTTTAGATTGAGTTGCCGATGATATTACATTCCATCTATATTTAAGTGTGGCTTAACGTTTTGATTTGATGGTTTGGTGAAAATGTGCATAATTAGTGAATTGCTTGTTCGCCTTGAATCATGCTTATACCTTGTGAGGATTTGAGCCTATTATTTCATTCTTGTGTGATTTATCTACATTCATGTATTTGTTTCAAGAACTTGCTCCTAGTCTTGCCTAAGTTTACATAGTGTTTAAGTTGATTTAGGAGGATGATTGGCCATCTTTTCTTAGCCTACTTTTATCCAAAATTTTGACCCTCTCAAAAATTCAAAATTTTTCCCTTTGGAGCCAAGTTTGAGCTTTTAAGCCTTTTTTTTGGAAGCGAAAATAATGGGGACAATTCCTTGGGTTAGTTAGTTTTAGCTATCTTATTTGTAAAGGAATTGGAGAGATAAGGAGAAAGTATAAAAGTAGTGTGCTTAATGTAAAGAAAGTACAAGTTGTGAAATTGAGAAAGAATGCAAACATGTGCTTGGTCTTAGAAAAAAAAAGAAAGGATGTGTAAGAAAAAAAAAAGAAAAAGAAAAAAATGTGAAAGGTTGAAAAAAAAAATATAGAAAGAAAATCAAAGGATTGGAAAGTGAGTTGAAGGAGATAAAAGAAGTGTAAAAAGTGTCTTGGGTTTAGAAAAGTGGAGTTATCTTTACTCTACATGGGATATTTTTAGTAACTTTTTAGCCAAATATTCCTCACCTACCAAAGAGCCTACATTATAACCAAAGATAAAGACCTTTCGGACTTTTGAAGCTTAATCACATTTAGTAGAGGAGGGAGTAGACTTTGAGCAAGCCTATGGTAAACTTTGCATGATGTATGATTTGAGTGCTTATGTACACATTACCCTTATACACTTTGAGAGTGAGAGAACACTTCCCATCTTTGGAAGTTTGCCACATGTGAGGGCTTGAATTCAAGGTGTTCCACGAGTTAGTAATGAAAGTGCACTAATAAGCCTTGCTTGATTTTATTGCGTTAATACATGTTTAAATTGTTCTTCCATTTTTGTTTGAGGACAAACAAAAATGTAAGTTTGGGGAGTTGATACGCTCGGATTTTGCACTGTTTTAAGGTCATTATTTGGTCCGTTTTTTATGTTAAAGTCACTCTACACGTCCATTATTTGCATATTTTGTCTATTTTGATATTTTGACGTGTTTTGTGAGAAATGTGCATAATTGAGCCAAAAAAGGGAGCCAAAACGCCAAGTTTGGGAATCTGGAGTCGGGACGGCAACCGGCGACCGCCGCGGATGTGTGCGCGAACGCCGGCGTCCAGCAGGCACATCAATGCAGCGGTCCGCCTCGGAAAAATGTGCTTGGAAGAGAAGTCTCGTCCGGCGGGCCGCTGGAAGATGTGCGGCAGTCCGTCGCCGAGGGAACAGACTCTCTGGACTCCAACGCGGCGACCGCCGACCAAGGTGCGGCGGCTCCGCCGGAGAAAGGCGGCGAATCCGAGAAGCCCTAGATTTGCGCCTAGTTTTACCATATTTTGGAGATTTTTTCGTTCTACAACAAGGCATGGCTTTCCCCTATAAATAAGGCCTCAAGCTTCATCAAAAAGAGAGAACTTCTAATTGCAAAATACTTCATAGAGATCAAGGCTTAGAGTACTTCACTGGTGCAAGGAGTTGGAGCAGGATTTCAAGAACATCAAGAACGACAAGGATTCAACCTACGGGTTTTATTTGCTTTAGTTTTATGTTCAAATTGTCTTCCCTTCAATCTATGTTTTTAGCTTATTCAATTATGTGTAACTAAACTCATAGGATTCTAGGGATGTGTTAGTAACGATTTTGGTTATACAAGTTCCGTTTTCTATGTAATATCCGTTTTGTTTTTACTTTGTTTCTTCCCTAAGTTAATCTTGATGCTTCATGATTGAGTGACACAATCGTGTATGATTTAATATAACTTGCTTCATAACTGTGATAGAGTTCTAGCGAGTTAGGTCCACTTAGTAGACACTACAGTTAGCTTCCTTTAAATCGGCACTGTTAATTGAGAGTGTGGACTTTTCAAGGGTCTTAGGAGCTTTTTGGAGTTACGTTTTAGGATTGACAACCCTAATCTTGTAATTAACGTTTGTTTCGCATGAGCATAATCTAGGTGACTCGTTCTATCAAAGTAATAACTGTGCTAGGGTATTGTAGTTGGAATTTTGTATAACCATAATTGTGAACACACATCCCTGGGATTCCCTTATCTCTATTGTCTTTCTCTTGATTTATTTGCTTTTAGTTGATCTATGCTCTTATTTGCTTTTAGTTTTTCAAAAGTTTTCAAAACCCAAATGTTTTTCCAAATAGTAATTGAGTCTCAGTAGAGGATAGACACTTTGTGTTCGTCTTCCCCGTGTTCGATATCCGGTACTGACCTTTAGCTATACTATATATACTTTGTATACTTGCAGGTTTATTTAGTGCTAATAAAAAGTGCATCACACCCCGTTCGCTTAAATTGCCTAACTTAAGATTTCTTACTCCAACCTCAACCTGCTTGCAGTGATAGCCTTTTCGCAAACAATATAATATGCTAAATTAGCCTCTAGAATCAAGTAACTAAAAAAATGCATGCATTCTACGTAGGTGTTTATTTTATCTTTCGCTCCTTAATCAATTATTCGGAAAGAAAAATTAGGTTGTCGTGGTTTTAGAGCATCTCCAATAGCGGCTAGCCCACCGGCTAGCCGATTCGCGTCGCTAGCCGGTCGGCTAGCCGAACTATTGGAATCGGACAGCGCTGAATCGGCGAGAAATTAGGCGAGTGCACGCCGATTTGTGGGCGCTGGCCGATCGATTTATTTTGAATTTTTTTGAAAAACTATATATACGCGATTTTAGTTTCATTTTTATTTGCATCACTTGTTTTAACGAGTTTTTCTCTTTCTCTAAATTTCTGTACAAGAGCAACATCGAGCGATGAGTAACGTGGGTGGTAGCAGTGGTGGTAGTGGTGGGGATACTGAGGAGTACGAACCGCAGATCAACGAGGCTATGGAGGCCTACTTGAACCACGAGATAGAGCGGTACATGCGAAGGGTCGAACAGCAGGCGGTACCTCGCCCTACTCCCGTTGTCCACCGCCGAGCAGTGATTGATCGGGATCACGTAGCTGCACATCAGCGGCTATCTGATGACTACTTCTCAAAGAACCCGCGGTTTCCCGCAAACATGTTCAGGCGGCATTTTAGAATGCGCAGGGAGTTGTTTATGCATATCGTTGACGCTTTGGAGCGTCGATATCTTTATTTCCGCTTCAGGCACGATGCGGCTGGCAGACCCGGCCACACCCCTATTCAAAAGTGCACGGCGGCAATCGGGCAGTTGGCCTACGGAGGCGCGGCAGACATGTGGGATGAGTACCTCCATATCGGTGAGTCGATAGCCCTGGAATGTCTGATGTATTTCTGTCAGGGCGTGATTGCAATTTTCCGTGATCAATACCTTCGAAGCCCTATCCCCCAAGATTGTCAGGATCTGATGCAGATGCACGGGGAGCAACATGGGTTCCCCGGGATGTTAGGCAACATAGATTGTATGCATTGGGAGTGGATGAACTATCCGACTGCTTGGAAGGGGGCTTACACGACCGGCTACAAGGGAAAGAATCCCACGATGATCCTCGAGGCCATAGCTGATTACCGGCTGTGGATCTGACATGCGTATTTTGGGGTAGCCGAGTCGAACAACGACCTCAACGTCCTCAACTCGTCGCCCCTCTTCAACGAGCAGTGTCAGGGCATTTGTCCAGCCGTCTCATTTGTGGCCAACGGCAACCGGCATGATATGGGCTATTACTTGGCGGATGGGATATACCCTAGGTGGCCCGTCTTTGTGAAGACGACCAGGCATGCGGCGGATGACAGGAAGGCCTACTTTGCGGAACGGCAGGAGTTGGCGCGCAAGGACGTGGAACGCGCATTTGGTGTGCTCCAGTCTCGATGGGCAGCAATCAAGAGTCCAATGCGTTTGTGGGATGTCAGCTGCATTGCTCATATAATGTACGCCTGCATTATCTTGCACAACATGATCGTCGAAGACGAAGGCGTACAACTGACTAATTGGGCCAATGACGATGAAGCCGGTCCAAGCCACGGAACGGCCACCCCTAACGTACGACGTGGGGTACCTCACGATGAAGTCGGCCGCCTCCAGGCACATGCCGACATGCGCCAAATGGATGCTCATATTCAACTCCAAAGGATATAATTGAAGAGTTGTGGGCACGGAAGACTGCACGACGATAGTTTTTTTCTTTATTATGTAATTTTTCTTTTAATTAATGTACTTTTTTTTAAATGAAATTAATATGTCTCGTAATTTTAATTCCGTAACTTATCGTAAATTTAATTGCGTAAATGTAGTTGTTTTTGAATTATTATTATTGCGGCTAGCCTGTGGCTAGCCTATTTGTTTCAAATGATGATGTGGTTGGTGGATTTTTAGTGCTGATGACGTGGCAAGAAGAGAGAGTGGCTAGCCTGTGGCTGGCCTATTGTTATTGGAGATGCTCTTAAAACGTCGTTTTAAACTCCTTTTCAAATTTTGGCGGCCGCCCAGCCATTGGCGCTCTCCGAAATTCTTGGGTTAAAAGTCCAGCCCAAACATTAATTGAATTACAAGTTCAAACTAATTATTTTAACCCACTCTAGGAAGGGTGGATTAGGAGATCCTATCCGCTCTTCTCCACTATCGGTACACCTCTCCCCCCTCTCATTCATTTTTTTTCCAAATTGAGAAAATACCCAAATTGAGAAATCCCTTCATCCATCGTCTTCTCCGAATCTCATCCACATGCCACCGCCGTTCTCCCTCTCACTACCTTCCGTTCGAGAACGTCGTCGCACCACCACCCGTCGACTGCACAGCGCCGTTGCTGTCACTGTTCCGAGCAGCCCACGCCATCGTACGCCGTGGAATCACCGTGGCAGCGCCGCGACAGGCGCCTCGCCGTCGCTACTCTGCAGCAACGTCTCTCTGTCGCCGCTGCTGCCATTCCGCCATCGCCGCTGACCAGCTCGAGGAGCAGTTCATCGATCCTCTCCAATCTCCGTCAACGGCTGTTCGGCAGAGACCCGATTCACCCTGAAACCAACCCGAACAGCCTCGAAACAACCCCGAACAGCCCCGAAAGATAAGTTCTTTATTCAAATTATGTTTCTTTCGTATTTTGATTTATTTGCCGTGGGGTGTATTCGGTTCAAAAGATTGAATTATTGCAAGCAAGAGGTGATTCAATTGTTGATTGCTCGATTGTGTTTATTCAATTGTCGATTGCTCGATCGTGTTATTGATTTAGTTCTTTGTGTGGGAGATTGATGTGTGACACTATGCTATGATGATAAGATGATAAAACTCATAACTTATGATTGAAAGGGAAGGTTTATACCTTCTGTCGAAGTTGAAATGTGGTTTACACTGCAGAATTTGTTGGGCCGAAAGGATGAGTTCCTCAGATTGGGCAGCTTCGGTTTTCTTAGATTGTACGAGAGTAAAACAAAAAGGGTAGCAGTTTCTTCTACTCTCTTACTCCCTCTCGGCTCTCTCTTTCTTTGGTTTTTTGCTAGGATTTGCATTTTGTGAAAGTGAGAGTGTGAATTTAAGAGAGAACCAATCTGGAAGTGATTAGTATTAACTCCTACTTAATTGGGTGGTTTAATGGCAATTAGTGGCTGAATTAAACAGTGATAAATCCTCATGATTAGGATTAATTGGGATTAATGTGGGTGGTTTAATGTGGGTGGTTTGATTGCGGTAACGGCTGGATGGAAATTCTTGAAGATTCCTGCTGAAAAAAACGTGTAGTAAAGGAAGAGAGACACGTGTAGCAAAGTAAGAGAGAAGGATTGAGCTCAAAGTCTATCTCCCACAATTTTATTCACTTTCAGTTGGACTCATTTATTTGTATAGCCCAACTTGTATTTTTTATTTATTTGATTTAGTTCATAGGACTAAAGTCAAATTTTTAACATATAAACACTGAGCTCTATTTTATTGAGAAGCCCAAATATTTACTTCACATTTTGCGTTTCTTTTATTAATTAAAGTTCACGGAAAACTTTAATTAATTTCGTCGTCTGGTACCCAACAAAGATTAACATCACCCAACGCAACCAATTAATATTTAGTGTGGTTCAAAATATTAATTCTTCAAAATCAATCGATGATTTTAATCACGCGCAAAATTAAATATTATCTTCTTTTGTTTTCTTCACAAATTCCATCTTAAATCACCATATCGCATTCGATGGGAAAAATTTTATTATTCGAAAATCGCGGGTGTTACAATATTGCATTAGATATTAAATGTAGTATAACAATCACCTGATAAAGTAAAATACAAGAGTCATTCGTAGAAGCTAATGCTTTGTCGCATTGTTATGTTTTGTACATATATGATCTCTCTTGTGTAGAATTGTTAAATACGCGTGAGATTACCACATAACATTAGATCTTGCATATAATGATATAATTATTATGTTTTTGTCGCATTTCAATGTCGTATACGGTACTATCATGTTTTTATTCGTATTTTGTCCAATTGTTAGGCACGTGCGTGTGAGATTCACCATATTGCATTAAATTTTATACTCATGCATTTAATCTAGATACAAAGGTTGTACTGAAAAAAAAATGTGTAATTGATTCAAATGCTTATTTATTAATAATGTTTATGTGTGCTTGAATAATGGATTTACTAGTAATGCACAAATAATAATAAAAAAAAACATATTTATACCCTTTGAAAGATAGAAAACAATATTTACGAAATTCACATGAAATAAAGCCGTTGGAACACCCCTCTCACATTTAGATTGCATGTTTAAAACCAAAGTGCTATTCAAATCTGGTTTTGGTTTTTCAATATTGTATATTTAATTACAATCAATTAGAAATTATATTTTTCTCAAAAAAAATATATTGAAAAACTAGTTAAGCAACACTTATCAACCAAATCTCAATAACACAACCAAAGCAAATTCGCTCAAATACACTCGTATAGTGCATTTATACTATGGCTTAGCTTAACATTTATTTCATTTGGTCATACATACTTTTTAGGCTAATTTCGTTGAGTGATGCTAAATGGTCTTATTATAGCTGGCATATTTTGCTTTTTAATAGAAAACTGGATCACACTAATCAAATTTAATGCACCTAGAAAGTATCGGCTATTTAGGACTATTCTACCCTTTACTTAAAATGTGATACTGTGTGATAATTTAAAAATTAACAATCTTTGTTAACAGTGAGGTGTGAAATAATATGGTATTATACAAATCAATGTGTAAGAAATAGTAAGTCAATAATATGAATAGTATAGTACAAATTTACAATTCATCATCAGTTAAAGAGACCTTAGATTCAATCGAATTTAAATAAATTTGAATTTTGATTAACTGAATCAGGCCCCCAATGGATAATGTGAAACTAATTGTAATACCTCAATTATATATGCGAACTACTGTAAAAAATAAGTACTAAAATAAATTAAACTAAATTAGTAAAAAAATAAAAACAAGATTACGCATAATATAGTAAAATAAAATAGTAACTGAATAGCAAATTATTTTAAAATTAGAAACATAAAATCAAATAATATAAGAATTGAAAAGGGAATTATAATTAAGTAGAAAGGGTAATAATGTCAATTTATTTGAGCATTAAATAATACAATGAAAGTATTATTATTCATAACTTCAATATTTACTAAAATACCATTTCTGGCCCTCCATAATGAGGCTGCATAGATTTACCCTTTTATTTGCATAAAACGCTATGAAAATCACATTGTTCTTCACATTTTGTTCTATTCCTCATCCTCCTTTTCTAGGTCTTCCCCATCTCCTTCTCTTTTTTCCTCAGCAACTCTCCTACCATGGGAAGAAAGAAGCTCTCCATGAGGCTAATCGAAAACCCCACCTCCAGACAACTCACTTATAATAAGCGCAAGGAGGGCATCATCAAGAAAGCCGGCGAGCTTGCAGTGCTGTGTGACACCGACGTCGCCCTCATCATGTTTGCACCGTCTGGCCGCCTTGCTAGCTTCGCTAGCAATGGAAGGTTTTCATCTTTTTTTTTCTTTTTTTTATGTTAATTGCAAGAAAAAAAATGCTAAAAATGGAGTTAGGTTGAAGATATTAGTAGGATCACGTATCTAGCCAACGAGGTAAAATTAGTGCTTGCCTATTAGAAACAAAATTCAGTAAGAAGATTTAGGGATAACGAGAAAATGACATTCAAATCTGAAGAGTTTAAAAGTGAGAAAAGATTTACAATTTTATAGATCTATGTGTATTTGTACATGGTGTTACAATTGAACTATTTTTTTTTTCCTTGCAGAACTGAGGATATACTACTTCGATTTGTTGACAGGCCAGATGAGCTTAGAGGAGGGTAAGTTGTTAGGTTTTCCATTTATTAATTTTTTTTCATAAAATACATTTCTTTTCTTTAATTTTTTTAAAGATTCCTTGCAATTTGTGTTTCCATTGCAGGCCTATCAATCACCAAGAGGTACATACTGATTTCCCACGCTTTCAAAAATTGCGTTATTTCAATTGAAGAATACATCTGTTTTTTTTATTATTAGTATTGACAAATCAATTTTATTTTGTAGTTTTTGTCTCAAAAACTGAAACAATTGAAGTATGAAGGTGAAATGCTGGAGAAGATAGCAGTGTAAGGACACTTTGATAAGTTTAAAAAGTAAATATTTTTCTCACAAAACAAAAATTATTGTTATTTTTAATGATAATCTTTCGTTTCTTGACATGGATCTTCACTCACTGTTAATTTGATGGTCAAACAAGTTCAGTATTGAGGTAAATAATACAAACTATTTACATATGCTTCAATTCAATTTAAATAGAAATTTAATTGTTTATATATCATTTTATGTGTCTCTGTGGTCTTCTCCTGAGTATTTAAATTTATTCTTCAACAAATTTCATTTAATTATAAAATTTCCTACATTTTTAAAAAAATATTATTGGTGATTGTACAAACATATTATTGGTTTTAATTACATTAATTTGAATTAGCTAATTATAGGAACTTGAAGTGAAACTGGACAAACTCACTAGGAAACAACGTGAGTCTCAGGAAAAAATGAGGTAGAAATTTTTAATTTTACTAATATATATTTTCTTTTTTTTTTTGTTCATAATTAAACTAATTAACTCTAATTTTTTAATTATGTGCAGGTATTATGCACCTAACGTTGAAAAAATCAATTCAGCTCTTGAAGCAGGAGTTTATCAACAATTTCTTACAACTGCTATTCAACGTATCCAGACATCAAAGGTAAGTATTTTCAATTATAATATCGATCTTAACTGATCTGAAATCAACCAATATAAATTTTCATTAAATGTTTCATTGATTACTGAATTCCAATGGAATAGATATGAATAACAGAAGTATAGGAGCAATTTCATGTAAAGAGGAAAAGAGAAATAACTATCATATTTACTTTTTCTTTATAAAAACTCATTTTTAATAGGAAAGATATTTACGACGGCATATATTATATGTCTTTCAATTTTAAAAAAATAAATATGGTATTTATTTTACTTTACCTCTTTTTATTTATCTTATTTTCTTGAAATTCATTACTACTTTTTAAGAGGGTACATTTACCTTTTTTGAAAAAGATAAATGAGAAATATGCCTTCTCGATTTACATATTTTCCTTTGATTTACTCTAAGATCTAAATAAACTTGAGTGAGCAAAATCCAGCTTTATATGATGTTAATTGAACTGAATTCAAGGATGAAGGATGGTTTAGTAAAAATTAATAACAAACAATGTGATGTGATTTTAAAGTTACTTCATTATTTCATGTGCTATATTTTTTCAAAATTTTTATTTGGATAATCAACTTTGCATTGATCTTGTTTGTAGGCCAAACTGCTAGGCAATCAACTTGGTCACGAAAGGACTGAAAATGTTGAGGTAACACAATATTTGATAGGAGTATATTCTTTTATTATAAATTGAATATATATGTTGCTTATTTAATTGCTCGTATGATCGTATCAATTTTTCAACAAATTGAGACTGACAAGAATTATGGTTTGTAACAAAATTCTAACTTTCATGATTTTCGAATCAAATATCAAACAAAATTTAATTCGCATTTGCTTTATATATTAGCTTAGATATATGCACGATTGTAAGTTTTTGTATTGAAGATAACCTTTATTTTTTATGTATTGAAAGTGCAATAAACATGAGTATTTGATGCAAAGGCACCTTCAATTTTCAATTTATCTATACAGACTTACCTAAGGCTCCTTTTGGTATACGAAATTGGACTTGTGGAATTGGAATCGAAGCCTTCAATTTGAAATTCAGTGTTTGATATCATAAAAATTCTTAAAATTTGGATTGAATTACAATTCCAAATCCTCCAATTCCACAATTTGAATTATATATCAAAGGTAATGGAATTTCAAATATTTGTTAAGTTACACACACATTGCACACATTCTTACCCACACTGCACACATTCACACAAATTGCACACATTCTTAAACACATATTCACACACACTGCACACATTCACACACACACACACACTGCACACATTCTTGTACACACATCACACATACACACATTCTTGTACAATGCGCGCGCACACATGCACACTCATACACGCATTACATGTTGTATGTGTATTATGAGCGGTGTAGTGTGTGTATATAGTGAGTTATGTGTGTGTGTGTGTGTGCACGCGCGTAGTGTGTTTTAGTGATTGTGTGTAGTGTGTGTGTATGTGCGCGTAGTATGTTATTAATGTGTGTGTGTGTGTAATGATTGTGCAACGTGTGTGGTGTGTGCACGCACAATTTTTCAAATTCAATTTCATATCAATTATTTCATTTTGCTAAACAAAGGATTTGAAATTAAATTTTAGTTCAACTCCTTCCATTTCAATTTCAACGATGCAAATGGATAATACTTATTAAATGTACCATATCCTAATTATAATTTGTAGTACATGAACAAAATATATATTTTTTTAGGTGCAAGCTGCAACGATGCAAATGGATGATACAGTTTCATTGACTAGTCACTCTGCTGAGGGAAACCATGCAAGGTAATTTTTATTTATTTTAATATAAAATAACATATATGAATAATACTTATTAAATTATCAAATTAAAATTGATTTTATAAAATTTATTGTTGTTCAGGAAGAGGTCAAATATGGATGAAAATCAGAATGGATCAAGCTCAGCTGCATGGCCTCATCTTAGCTTAGGCTTCATTGAATCACGGAAATTGTGGAATAAGTCATGGAATATATGAAGCATTGAGGTTTGGATGTTGTTGGTTTAAATGAAAATTTAATAAAACAAATACTGTAAAACATTGATTTTATTTTTTCTTAACTATGCCATTTGCTCTTTCAGTGACCAACAACAAAGATTTATCTCACTATGGTCCTTTATAATGTTATACCACAATAGTGTTATTCATCATCCTAAGGTTAGGTGATTTTAAGCTTGACGTTATAACCTTCAATGGTAGGCATCCCATTTTGGTTGTGAAATTTAATTTATTTATGCAAGAACCGGATTAGAGACCTTTAGTGATGATGTAATCACCATTTACTCTACAATGTATAATATTTGAACTCTTTTGTGCAATTAATATATAATAATAAAATGTAATGTGATATAAATAATTATTCTCAGTATGTAAGGGGCTTTGGTTCAGATCGAAGCAGGTTTGCGTTCTTTGGATGGAGATGAGAAGGAAGAGCATAGTATCGACAATTATGGAAGCGGTGGAGATTCAGCTGAACATGTTTCTCCGTTGATGGATTAAGTAAAATTGGAGGTCAATAATACGTCTTTATTTTGCATAGGCTTTATGTCATTGTCCAGGAAAATTTTATTATCTTATCTTTTCCCAATTGAAAAAAAAAAAATTATCTTGAGTTTTTAGCAATTCAAAAGTGAAACTATAAGATAACAAGATGAGTTTAATGGAAAAAGAGGGCATCTATTAAGATTTTTCATATTTCAATCAGTTATACATTGTTATTTTATTATTTAATATTTTAATGTTGTATGTTCTATTATACTTATATGCCCACATTTGATCTTAGATGGATATATGTATGTGTCACATTTCAAACTCTTATGACGTACTGCATCTCATTTTGTCTTATTATTGGTCACAGATAAAGTAAAATACAAAAGCCATATTTTGACGTTGATACTTTTGACACATTTAAATTTTCTTTGTCATATTATTATATTATTGTATCTTTCTGATATCTTGTGTTGTATTGTTAAGTGCATGTAAAATTGCGACATCACATTAGATTTTACATAAAAAAGATACTCCCTCCGTCCCAGGATAAGCGACTCGCTTCTTTTCTGCCCTCGTTTTGGAAAAATGATATAATATAGTTGGAGTGGAGAGAGAGTAAAGTAAGTGAGAGAATTATGTAGAGGAGTGTCTTATGTAGAGCCTTCACTTGTTGACATGCTAGGCACCTTTCTACAAACGACGCTATGCTCCTCTTCATGCCATCCCACCAAAAATGCTTCTTCATATCTTGATACATTTTCGTACCTCCTGGGTGGGCGGTATAGGGTGTCTCATGCGCTTCGCTCATGATCTCATTTCTGAGAGTCTCGTCATTGGGCACACATATTCTCCCTTCAAACGTGAGGGCGTTATCCGCTTCTTCGCGGTAACTCACCTCTTTTCCCGTCCTCACTTTAAGTCGAATTTTCTCTAATGCTTCATCACTCCTTTGAGCCTCAACAATTCTGGCCCTTAAGTCTGGTTCAATCACTAGAGTGGCGATCCTACTTTCCACCGTCTCTGGTGCTCCCACTATTTCTAGCCGCATCTTGGAAAATTCTCGTATGAGCTCCTCATTCTGTGTGAGGAAAGTGGCCACTTGGGGAATGGTCTTCCTGCTCAAGGCATCTGCCACTACATTAGCCTTGCCTGGGTGGTAATTTATGCCACAGTCATAATCCTTGACTAATTCGAGCCATCTACGTTGTCGCATATTTAAATCCTTCTGCTCGAAAAAGTACTTAAGGCTCTTGTGGTCCGTGAAGATCTCACATCGAACTCCGTAGAGGTGATGTCTCCAAATCTTCAAGGCATGTACCACTGCCGCTAGTTCCAAATCATGAGTGGGGTAGTTTAACTCGTGTGGCCTGAGTTGGCGTGACGCGTATGCGATCACCTTGCCATTCTGCATCAATACGCATCCAAGTCCGACTTTTGAAGCATCGGTGTACACTACATAGCCTGCTTCTGGTGCTGGCACGGCTAGGATTGGTGCGGTGGTCAATTTTTCTTTTAATAATTGGAAACTTGCTTCACACTCCGGCGTCCAATTGACCTTAGCTCCTTTCTTGAGCTGTTGAGTCATTGGTCTGGCTATTTTAGAAAATCCTTCGATGAACCTCCGATAATATCCAGCCAAACCTAAGAAACTTCGAATTTCACTCGGTGTTGTCGGTGACTGCCAACGTTGTACTGCCTCCACCTTGGCAGGGTCCACTCGGATCCCATCTGCCGTTACTATGTGTCCGAGGAAATTCACCTCGTTGAGCCAGAACTCACACTTGCTAAACTTAGCATAGAGCTTCTCGGCTCTCAACGTCTCTAAGGTGGTTCTCAGATGTTCCTCGTGTTCCTTCTCGTTCTTCGAGTAGATGAGTACATCGTCTATAAAGACTAGGACGAACTTGTCCAAGTATGGGTGGAACACGCGGTTCATTAAGTCCATGAATACTGCCGGGGCATTTGTGAGTCCGAATGGCATTACAGTGAATTCGTAATGGCCGTATCTGGTGCGGAATGCTGTCTTGGGTACATCGTCATGTCGGACTTTCAGTTGGTGATAACCTGATCTCAAGTCCATTTTCGAGAATACACCAGCCCCTCGAAGTTGGTCAAACAGGTCGTCAATCCTTGGTAGAGGGTACTTGTTTTTGAGCGTCAGTTTGTTCAACTCTCGGTAGTCGATACACATTCTCAATGTTCCGTCCTTCTTCTTCACGAAGAGCACTGGTGCGCCCCATGGTGACACACTAGGTCGGATGAAGCCTAGGTCTAGTAACTCCTGTAGCTGTATTTTGAGTTCTTCTAACTCTTTAGGTGCCATTCTGTATGGTGCCTTCGATACTGGGGCCGATCCTGGTTCGAGATCAATTGTGAATTCTAATTGCCTGTCTGGCGGCAATCCAGGTAGTGCGTCTGGGAAGACATCTGGGAATTCTCGTACCACTGCTACATCTTCAATCTTACGGTCCTCTTTCTCTTCTCCATTCAGGTAAACGAGGTATGCCGGGTATCCTTTCCTTATCATAGTGGTTGCTTGTAGTGCAGAAATTATGGACTTTCGTCGCCTCATGGAGATTCCGTGGAAGATTGTGGGTTCCCTTCCTGGGTATTGCAGCGAGATCTGCCTTTCCTTACAAAGAATGGTAGCGTAGTTTTCGGCTAACCAATCCATTCCCAATATGATGTCGACGCTCCACATCAACATCACATGCAAATTGTGAGCCACTAACCTAAGGTTTCCCATATTGAATTCTACGTTTGAGCAAGTTCGTGTGATGTCTATAAGGCCTCCTACGGGTGAGGACACCCTCATCTTATGTTTTACTTCATCAGTAGGCAGTTCTAAGGTTGCACCAGTATCAAACAAAATGGCTATAGGTATGTTGAGGAGAGTTCCCATACCTGCCAGATTGCCCTGCTCTTGGTTCCCTGGCTCCGTCTTAGGCTGCCTCTGTCTCAGTGCAAAAGCTCTGGCCTGAGTGGGAAGCCTCTGCCGTAACTGCCGCTGGTGTTGTGGAGCTTGGGGTAGGGCCGCTTTTCCTTTCGGCTCAGCTTGAAGTGCCCGCAG